>NW_008620999.1:1729-2052 GCF_000691845.1 Merops nubicus | reverse complement strand
CTACCTGCAACGCCCCGGGCCTCGTCGGTGGGCACTGCCCGCAGGTGCCGCAGGTCGCTCTTGTTGCCCACCAGCATGATGACGATGTTGGCATCGGCGTGGTCCTGCAGCTCCTTCAGCCAGCGCTCGGCGTTCTCGTACGTCAGGTACTTGGCGATGTCGTAGACGAGCAGAGCTCCCACCGCCCCCCGGTAGTACCTGGGGGTCAGGGAGGGGACAGGGAGGGGACAGGGAGGGGACAGGGAGGGGACAGGGTCACTGTGGGGCCCTGAGCGAGGGTCCTGGGAGGGGAAGAAGGGCACTCACGCCGAGGTGATGGCCCG
>NW_008620999.1:418-1651 GCF_000691845.1 Merops nubicus | reverse complement strand
ATGCTCGTGGTGGCGAACTCCACGCCGATGGTGCTCTTGCTCTCCAGGTTGAACTCGTTGCGGGTGAAGCGTGAGAGCAGGTTGCTCTTCCCCACCCCGGAGTCCCCGATGAGCACGACTGGGGGGGCACAAGCACAGTGTCACCCCCGTGGGGCCAACCAGCCCCGCAAAGCCCCCAGCCCAGCCCAGCAGGGACGGGGCATCTCCTCCCCTGCCCCCAGCCCGGACCCCACCTCCGGTTCATCCAGGGAGAAGGGGCTGAAACTGTGGAGCCACATTCAAAGGGACAAGACCAGGAGCCTCTGCTCATCCCAACGGCATCTCAGCTACCCGTAAATACCCCTTGAGAAAACTCCTGCCATCAGCTGGACATCCCCAGGGGTTTCCATCCCAGCCACGTGCACCCGCCTCTGGGCAGAAAACCAGCACCAGGACCTGTGTGGAGCCAGCCAGGCCAAAGAGGCCAAGCAGGACTGGGTCTCCTGTTTCCAGCCCGAGCTCCAAGCCTGAGGGCACACAGGAGGACTTAAAGACTGCTCTGAGAGGAAGCATCCTCCTCCTCCTCCTCCTCCTCCTCCTCCTCCACTGCTACTGGTCCAGCCTGTGAGCCGGGAAGTCCCTGGGTGTGGGTTACCAAGGGCATTTTCTGCCTGTCCCAGACCTGGCTGCTTCCTGTAAAACCTGGTGCGACAGGCTCTGGGGAGACTTATCACAGCTCCCCTGGCAAGTTTGTTGGGTTTATGACTCAACAGGGTTTGATTCAGTTTTAATTCCCCCCACTGCCCATTCTCCAGGTGCACTCAGACCCAATCCACTTCACCCCCCCTCGGGGGACACTTCTGCCTCCCAGGATCAGTCAGCAGCAGGGCTGAGACACCCAGTGACCACGCTGGGGAGAAGGCTGGTGCAGCACCACCGACCAGCACAGGGCCACTGGTTCTGCCACGCTCGTCACCAGGGCTGCAGGATCTGCCCAGGGTCTGCAGCAAGACACACCTAACTCACGCAAGGCTCAGCAGCCACCATCCTCCATGGATGATGCCCCATGAACAACCCCTTCCTCATCAGCTCCAGCTCTTGGCTGTCTTACATGGGCTGCAGTGGAAACCCTCTTGCCAAAACCCCTGGTGGTCGCTGCCCCATCCCTGGAGACATTCCAGGACAGGTTGGATGGGGCTGAGCACCCTGCTCTAGTTGGGGATGTCCCTGCTCCCTGCAGGGAGTTGAGAGGAC
>NW_008620999.1:0-387 GCF_000691845.1 Merops nubicus | reverse complement strand
TGCCCCCCCAACCCAGCCTGGGATTCCACGGCGGGGGCACCACAGACTGTAATGTCCTGGGGTGCCCTGGACAAACCAGCAGCAGGACACAGGCCAGGGATGAGTGAGGTTCGTTAACGCTCCCCGAGCGTCACCACCGTGCTCGGGGCTTGGGGTTTGATTGAGGGGAAGTTGCCACTTCCCCCGGCTCAACCGCCCGGCCGTGCCACCCTCCTGCAGCCTCCAGCCCAGGCACCCCGCTGGCCCCGGGTCAGGAGGTCAGCACATGGCCCAGGACAGCCAGGGGAAACTGAGGCACGAGCCCGTCGTGCTGCGTCACCCCCCGGCCAGCAAGGACACGCTGGGATGGGAAAGCCTGAGGGAAGCTGGCTGGGGGTGTGTGGGGGG
>NW_008620998.1:0-756 GCF_000691845.1 Merops nubicus | reverse complement strand
GCTCTGGTGACATCCCAAAATCTTTGCTTTCTGGCCAGTTTGTGATCACCTCCAGGACTCCTGGTCAGCTGAGGTTCCCTATTCTAGCCCGTTGTGTTATCAGGGCAACCCATTTACTCCACATGGCATCAATCACATGGTGTGTGGAGGAGACCCTCTCAGGAGCTGTGCTTCTGTGCTGACCCCCTCTGAGGCAGCTCCAACTCCTTCATATGCTGCCAGTATCTCTTTTTCTGTTGGAATATAGTTGGCTTCAGATCCTCTGTGTCAATGACCCCAAAATCCCAGAAGCTGGCCTCAGGTCTCCCCTGGTGCTCTCTGGTGCTCCAGGTAGGACCGTTCTTCCTGGCTGCGGTGTGGAGAATGTTTTTAATACCTTGTCCTGCTCAGACTGGCCTGAGGGCTCCCGTTTAATTTGTTCAAAGGCTTGCTGCTGCTCAGGGCCCCATTTGAAATCGTTCTTCTTCCAGGTAACTTGGTAGAGAGGGATCACAATCAGACTGTAGTCTGGGATGGGTATCCTCCAGTGCTCCAGAAGCCAACAGCACCCAAAAGCCTGTGTTTCCTTTTTGGAGGCTGGCAGGCACATAGCTGCTCTCTTGTTGGTCAAATCCAGTGGGATCTGGTGACATCTATCTTACCATTTTATTCGCCAAAACTGGATCTCTCATGCAGGTCCGTTAACCTTATTTGTTTTATAGCAAAACCTGTGCTTGGGAGAATTTCAGTATTTTCTTCCCTTTCTCAAAGACGACT
>NW_008620997.1:6026-13088 GCF_000691845.1 Merops nubicus | reverse complement strand
GCGCCCCCGGGCGCTGGGCCGCCATCGCGGGCGGCGGGTGGCGTGAGGGGAGGAGTAAGCGAAGGGTTTCTACAGCTCTACTTACCCGTTCCCTACAGCTCGGAGGAAGCGTGTGTTTGGTGTTTTATTTAATGAGAAATGAAAAATCTACTTGTCTAGTGAGAAAATGTTACGTGCATAGGGTAAGGATAGTATGCTGTGTAGTTTCTGCCTGAAAAAGATTGTTAATCTGAATATTGTTTGGCAGTTGCTTCTTTAAAAACGAGTAACGTTTGTGTTGCATGTGACTGGGGTGAACCCGTCGAGTTGGAGCCTTTCTCATAAGTGAAACTGCATTGGAGCAGAAGCATCAGAAAATGATGCAATGAAAGGGATACGGATAGCTAGGCATCAAAATCATGATTTGGGAAAAAAAAAATTACATGGTTCTGAAATGAGATCCAATTGCTAATGGGAAAAGTTAAAGTAACGCAGCTCCTTTTAATGTCTTCCTTTTTATTTTTGGTAACGGACCCTGATAGCCATTGAACAGTGCTGAAATTAGAAGAATTGTATGTCAGAATTCAAATGGAAAGTGTAAGTTTTGAATAATATTTGCTCCAGCAAGGTCAGGATAGAGTGAAGCAGAATTTAGTGTCTCTGTGAATTAAGTTTAAGACTGAAAAATTTATTTTTACAGCCGTGTTAAAAAAAAAAAAAAGTACGAGTGTGAATAAGAAGCCAGATTTTATTATCTGGCCTCAATCATGGAGTAAGATTATAGAAGATTACTATTGCACAGCAAGGGACAAAATGCATTCATGAATAGCCAGCATTACAGGGATATATTCAGCTTCTGTCTGATATTTTAAAATTACATTCTATCTTGCATAAGTGTTCAGCGAGGTGGGTCTTCTCAAAGCAAACTTCTGTGGAAGAAAAGGAAATTACACAAACTATTTTATTTTCACTAGGTGTAGGATGTTGTTGAGTATGAGCTGTTTTTATTTAAACTCAGCTAATTTTATTTAAAACACCTTATTTTCTTTCACTCTAAAGCTGTATCCCCAGACTCATTAAGAAGAGTTTAAAGAAGTAGCAATCCATTTAAAGTAAGGATTTCTTCCATATAAATTTGTGATATAAATTGATTGTTAAGGAAAATGGATTATACTACAATCTGAGCAAATTATGTAAGCAGTTATTCTTGTATATTAATATCCCTTTACATTGATTTTCTTTGTTGCAATACCATGCCTTACACCAGGCTTGTGAAACAGTATATAGAAAAATTAGTGTGAAATAATTATGTATGGATTCTTGGTGGAATGACAACATATTTTCCTTGGGAAGTCAAATTTATTTTGTTGTAACACATGTGACGTACGGAAACAGACTCTATAACTCGGAAGTTATACAGTAGGTATGTTTATTGCGCGCAGATGCACGGGGGATCGCTCCACCACAAACGTGCATGCCTGAGGAAGTAATCCATCCCATATTTACACAGTGAAACAACACATATTCATGTGACACCTATACATATTCATTACCTAACCCCGCCTACTCCTGCTTCGTATGGTAATGCATGCTAATCAGTTTATCAGTCCTTCGCGCTTGCGCAGATCCTCTCCAGAAATTGTGGGCAGGGGTCTTCCTATTGTGGGCGGTGGTCTCTGGGAGGAAGGCCTTAGGTCTTCTTCACGATGTACTTTTCACCCCTTTCCTCAAAATGTGATGGTCTTGCAAGTTTGCGGTATTTTACAGTCTGAATATGTTTCAGTTCCCCTTTTTCCACTATGTCTCGTCTAATATTCTAAAGAGAGCGGTTTTTCTGCTGATCATGATAGTAAACCCCTTAGTCCCCTTTTTGCCCGCCATTTCTTGTCTAATAAGAAAACCCACAAGCAGAGTTCTTATGCAAGCCCTTGCTGAGAAGCAGAACTCCTTTTTAGCACACAGCCTACATTTTAAAATTCTTAATATGTATAACTCATCATTATTTTCTGTCTTTCGTTATTCTTACTCCATATCAACATCTTGAATTTCTTGAATCTTATTGGCCAATAGTTAGGTTAAGGGCTTCTCTTTGTATGCCAAGGAATGATAGTAAATTTGTTGGTTAAGAGTTTGGATTTGGTTCTGTATATACAGGAGAACCTTTTGACATGTAAAAAATAAATCCATGCTTGAAATATATTGATATTTTTACCAGTTATTATGTAGAGACATTTTTCTGCATATTTTAGATTTGACAGATGTCCCAGAATATTTCTCCTATCCTCTCTGCTTGTAGTCACTAGAGCAGAGAATAGATATTTTTAAGTGGTATTCAGAAGACATTTCTGTTTATTTTCACATTGGTTCTCTTTCAGAGGGGTAGACAGCAGAATGAACCATTTCTTAAAATTGGGGAGCATGTGTTTTTCCTTGCCCTTTGGGTGAGTGGCCATGGATATTTCACGTACCTCTAATGGAATGAATCCTTTTGTGAAGGGGGGGTTGCTGGGAGCTCCACTTCTGCAGGTACTTGGCTTTCTTCTTTATCAGAGGATGAAATGTTTTCAGTACCAAAATTATCTCAAGTGGTCTTGAATTCTTCCCTAGGGATGACTTTTGGGTTTCTTTTTGTTTAAGTTTGGTGTTGTGTACCATTTGTCAGGGGCAGTAGTTTACTGGAACTCTAGAGGGACAAGATGCATCTTGAATGTTATTCCTTTGTGGTGTGTGGTGTCTGAAACCATGATCAAACAGCTTTCAAGCAGCTGTCACATCAACAAAGTGGCCCTAGGTTGTGTCTTGTGTTTTAATGAGAAACTACACAAAGCTGTAGTGGAACTTAGATAGCCCAGGTTGCTGGGAAGGCTTGCATCTTCATAGAGCTACCGCTTGTAAGACATGTAGCTCAAAGGCTGCAGAGGCTCAAGGGAAGAATTAGGCTTAAACATTTTGATTTTCTACGTTGTCCAGGGTGGAACTCTCTTCCCACACACAGAGATTAAAAAAAAAGAGGAAAGTAGGCAAGTAGTAGGGCACATCTAAGGAAAGAAGGAGTACTTAGTTAACTCACTTAGAAACCTTTAGTAAAGAGTCACAGGTGGATGCCACTACTGCTGTGAAGGGTGAGACAGAACTGCTGGACTGCTGTGCTGGGTGTTAGAGGTTGCTGTTAGAAGATTCTTTCATCATTAGAGATGTTCTAGAAAGTGGAATTTGCAGCAATGAATTGCCTATCTCCATCAGAAAATAAAATTCCACAAAATACTTTTCAAATATTATTCCCAGTTTACATAAAGTAGTTTTTAAAACTGGCCATGCTGAAACAGATCAGTCCCTCAAAGAAAAATAGTTATTTCATACCTTTATTCTAAGATGTTAAAGCTGCCACAAGACAGCTCAGAATGACAGTGTGTTGTTTTTGAAGCGTTTATAATCTTATATCCTGAGCTAAGTCAAGTCCTTTGCTTTCTGTGGGGTGATGATCCTTTTTTCTTCTCTTTTGCTTCCAGTTTACTTATTTGGGTTCTGGCTTTGAGCTACTTAACCAGCTCATGCTATCTGTGATGAGCTATCCGTCTCTCTATATTTGATGATTTTTGTTTTGTGGTAGCCTGCTTCTCAGTCTAGTTCATGACCCTGTAAAGCTTTCTTCTTTCTACAGCCTCAGAATTGCTAGCTGAAATGTTGGTTAGCTGAGGAGAAGATAACACTGGACACTGGTTGTTGTGGTTTGAGGCTTGGAATGGGGGCGTGACCTTCCAGCAACTGGGAGGACCCCGGGTGGGGGTGAAACCATTGTATTCCCTCCCCTTCCCACACACACTCTGATAAGAGGCAGGGAGTGGTTTCTTGTTTCACTCCTGCCTTGGAGCTCGGAGAGGAAAGTTCTCCTTTCACTCCGTGGGACCCTGGAACCATTTCTGAGGGTTTTGTATATTTTATCTTTTGTATTATTCCCCTGATCTTTATATATATTATTTTCCTTACCTCCCTTTTTCGTTTTCTGTTCCTTGTTGAACAATATACTTCATTTTTTTTTTAAAAGTGTCTCTCTCTCTCTCTCGAGGGGGTGGGGGAGAGGCGAGTACATAGTTCTGTTCCGTGTGGGTCCTGCCCTGAACCCCTTTTTACACGGAACCAGGACACTGGTGCAGAGAGGATTAGGTGGTGGTGTTAGAATAATTTTATTATTTTATTAAGGCCGTGATGTCTTCAGTTCCAGTTTTGTAGCTTCAGAGTTAGTACAGCTCTTCAGCTCTTCCAGCAGAGCCAAGTTAGTGTCCCCACGAATGTCAGAATTTTTTTCCAGTGAAGGGTGATATTGTTACTGTCGAAGAACAATCCTGTGAACAGCTGATTTTATGTTTATGCACCAAAAAATAAATACGCTATTAAAACAGATCAGTGTTTTCTTTAGTCCTTCATAAAATTACAAAACTGATACTGAAATGTGTTAAATTTAGAGTAATCGAAAGTTAATTACATTTCTGAACACAATAACAGATTCAGTGTGAAGACTGTTAGGTGTAATTAGGGCTTTTCTAAGGGAGAAGCAGAAGTTTGGCTCCGTAGGAAAAAAAGGGTAGCCAGATAAAGACACATGATCTGCTGGCTTGCCATGATTGCCCAAAGGACATAAGCACACTACTAACCACAGTTTTTCTCTGCAGGTGTCAGGCATGTTCATTTGCCTGTGAGGTTTAACTACTGTATTTTTTTCCCTGCTTGGGTATCTCCCATGCCAAAACTTTGCATGATTGTCAGGCAGTAATGTTAAAAGCACTTTTGTATCCTGCTCCAATGAAATCAAAAGAGCAGTGGGAGCAGCCCACTGGTACAGTATGTGCCATAGAGTCTCATTGTAACACCTCACACGGGTTAGAACTGGTAACAATTATTTGCACAGAACTGAGATAAGCTAATAAACTACAGTCCTTTTTTGTGCAGAGCCAACCTTGAGTTTCCACACAAACACTCAGTTCTGGAATTCAGAGGGAGGTTGTACAGAGCCACCAAACTGACTCTGGGAGGAGTCTCTCAAAGGTCAGCTGTTTTCTGCTCTCCTTTAGGAGTGGTACTGCCAGATCCAGGCTGATCTCTGCAGGCATATTCAGATGTCTTTGTACTTGCTTCACCAGTCTCCTCCATGTCTGGGATCTAAAGGTTCTCCACAGGAGTGCATGGCAGGAAACAACCTGGGTGTAGGACAATGACTGAAGCAGTGGTGCTTTGCAGGAAAAGCACCCACCTAACTATATAAGGCCAACCTTAAGGCCAGAGGGCCTGGAGCAAACAGGGAGGACTGAGAGCACTGAATTAGGGTCTGCAGCTGTATGGGCTGTTTGCCATCCCCAAGCAAGCTCAGTATACCTGCTCAGGCCAGATTTGAACAGTGAAATTCATCTTCTTGTGCTCTGTATGGAGCTGCTGACGCAGAGCATGGTGCCGGTCTGATAGCATGGTAGGTGGCCGTTCTGCTTTGCTTCAAGCCGCTGAGATGGGTGTTGCAAACTGGGTTCCTCCTAATGGGGGAGGCATTTAGACTGGGCCTGGCTGCAGGCACTCTGGAGCACAGGCCCTATGTTCTTTACGTCCTACATCCAGGGTTGGTTTGTTGCAGACCCGAGGTCACTCCACCAAGTGTTTGTACTGCAATGCACAGCCCCTGCACTGTTGGTCCCTGTTGTGCTGGATACTGTCTTCCACCCCTGCCATGTTAAAGGAATTAAAATCTGCTCTCTTCCCCAGGCACTGCTGCATCACTGCTCTCTTCAGCTGATGAACACTTCTGCAATGGTGATTAGTACTACGGAGGTGTGGGTTTGTAACTTAACCCCATATTTTTCCTTTCCAGCGAGTACTTTTGATGTTAATATGAAGATGTTGCTATAGACAAAAATGCATCAATACCTTCTGTGAGCTGGAACTGGAGTTTCCATGTTTTCAATAGAAGCCATATTTCTTTGTTTCACATACATAAAATGATCAGCGTATTGGCATAAAGCTTCATGTTAGTATTAAATGTACATGGATTGACATGTGGCTCTTTCTGCTCCTTCCACAATTAGCATGAAAGGTCACTTATTATTCTCTCTGTACCTGGAGGACTCCTTGCCTCTAGTTAACTGCGTGTGCAGGCAGAATCAGGCTGAGCGCCATTTTTTTTGCATTTATGTGGCTGACTTTCAAAGTAAAGCTCTTACACAGCTTCAGGCCAAAAGCTTTCTCCTAGAGCCACAGCTCCTATCATTCCCTGCCCCCCCCCCAGTCAGGAAAGCTTGCACACAAATGATAGGTCATTAGGAAATTCTCTGAAGAGCAAAGCTCTGAAATCATCCCCAGTGCTGTTTGCCGCGCATCTTGATAAAACCGGCTGAGTTTGAGGAGGCGCTAATTATATGCTTGGTCAGTCATTTATCAGTTGTTGGAGCTGTTGTTCCCAGAACACAGCAACCTCTCTCCTGGCGTAGTTCAGCAAGACTGCCAGAGCTCAAGGAGCCAAGCAGGGCTGAGGGATTTTGCCATTTTATTCCCTTCCATCCAAGATCATTGCATGACAACACAAATGGGTATCTCTCTTTGGCATAGCACAGCATCATATACAGATATACTAATGCTGATCCGTGGGCTTTTCTAAAAATTCTATTTTGGGAACTTGTTCCCCCTAGGAAAATGTAAACTGTAGGCTTTTGATTTATCGTCAGCCTTTCATTTTTGATCCTTTGTTTCAGTTAATACAATAGTGTATATATAATACTTCCATGATTTTAACTAACATAAATAGAAGGTGATCTTGTTTCCCCTCCGGTCTTGTGGGAAAAAAAAAAAGCAGATGTTTTATGGCAGTGAGATAAATAATAGAAGACTGTAAATTCTAATGAATATTTATGGAGTCATATAAGATAATAGACCACATGTCAAGAAACAATTTGCCTTCCTGCTACGACTTCCAGTGTGGTGTAACATGTTTCACAGAGCTTCCAGTGTCAAGAATTGTTCTTTAATATTTAATTTTCACACTTCCTTAAAGCATGGATTTTTTTTTAATGCATGTTTCTGAACGAATTTGGGGTGATTTTATTA
>NW_008620997.1:5329-5990 GCF_000691845.1 Merops nubicus | reverse complement strand
TATTATTTATGATTATTATTTGATACCTCAGAAGAACTGCAATGATAAAAAAAATTATTCATATCATCTTTGTTATTTCTTCTAAGCTGCCAAAGGGTTACAGTTTCTTTTACAATAGATGCTAAATTGCTGCTACAGAGTGGAAGTAAAACACTACCTTCAATATTTGATGTTCTAACAGAATATAAAAATGGTATTTGGAATCACTTTTTCTTAAAGAGCTTTTTATTTCACAGATAATTCTTGGAACTACTGGAGGGTTACATTTTTACAAATAACTGGTTAAAACAATTACTCTGTAACTTGGCATATTTTAATATTGGTTACAGATATTTAATCTTTCTTTGGATATTCTGTTGCCCACACATAAATAATTGTATTTTCATAGTGACAGGCTGAGTGAGGGTGACATCCAGATTAAAAAAACTTTAGTTTGGTACCTACAAATTCCAGCACAAATATGAGATGTTTTAGCTCCTGTTAGAGAAAACACTGATCTAATGCACTCTGGAGCTTAGAGAGTGACTCGGCTCACCTTCAGGTAAACCTTTGGGCTACATCTGTACTACAGGAAGTTAATCAATTGCAGGAAATATTCTTGGACACTGCAGCTCATCTTTATTTTTAACGGATTGTGACATGCTCACTCGCTTACACAAAT
>NW_008620997.1:0-5298 GCF_000691845.1 Merops nubicus | reverse complement strand
TGGTTCAGCAGTTAAGATTGGCCTGAGCTCATTCTCAAGAGGCAGGTTGCATGACACCACCCTGCTTTCCAAACCTCCTTTCTCAAATGACTTTCATGAATCCTGAGTGTGAGCTAGTAAACCAGGTGCTCAGTTCAACACTTGGTGTCAAAACAACTCTGTACTTTCTACCAGTAGTCCCTCTATTTCCTGTAATGCCATTATATTTCCTCATGTCAAAGTTTGATTAAATTGGTATTTTAAAAGGTGCGGTGCAGTCCTCTAGTGGTAGTAATTAGAAGAATGCAAATTACATTTATTTCTGTGATAGAGTTGCTTTTTAGACCTTAGGGTCAAGTTCTGTAAAGTAAGAGGTTTCATGAAGTATTTACTACAAAACTACCCTACTCTGAACCAGTTACAATGAGAAACCTACTTACTGTGTTGTAGTGAGCCATGAACGCAGCCCCTCTTCATGCCTAGGGAGCTGGGATGGAAAAGAAAGCAAAGATAAATTATCTGAATCAAGAGGAACTTGCTCAGCTTCTGGTAGAAGTTCAAAGGTACTCTACTTTAGGCTGTTCTTTCCTTGGTCTAAGCTTCCTGTAAAGGAGAAAATAGGCAAATTATAAACATGCCTATCTTGGCTGGCTGTGCTAGGAACATCTGTTGGCTCTATTCTGCCTGAAGCACCCTGCTGTTTGATGTTAGAGGATGTTAGCATAACTGAAAACCTGAGGCACTGTCTCTGTTTTTTTTGTGGAGGGGTAAATCAGTAATAGTTTCACTTTGGCATAAGAGATTAGAAATCAGGAACTCCAGATTATATTCCTGGATCTGCCTCTGGCCCAGTCTAAGACCCTGAAGAAACTGCTTTCCTTCACAGTGAGGATTAACCAGAGGGTTGCACTCCAGGAATCAGCTGCTCTGGCTCCATAGTGGTGGGGTGCCTCAGAGTTTCACATGGTAGTGCTTCAGACGGTGCATGGACATGAGAACTGTTCTTGGATGTGACACTTAGACTTGCAGCTGAGATTGGTCCTTGCACACTAGAACACTCTGGAGTAGGTTGCTGCTGAAGTAATAGTGTTCGTGGTCCTTACACACCCCAAGTACAGCGGTGCCCTTCTGAACTGCCTTGCACTGCTAAAGAGTACTGGGAATTACAAGGTAAGTATTGAATGGCCAAGGAGCAAAACTGAACTGGTTTGGAACACAAAATAGATTTCAAAAATAATTACTAAACACCAAAACCACTAAAAGTTGATGTCTGAACCTCATTAGCCAAATAGGATTAATTAGCCATACATAAAACATTTAGTTTCCAGGTTCTGAAGTTAACAAAAATACTTCCTGTAAATTTATGCTCATTACTGAGAAAAATGAATGAAGAGCAGGATTAAAATGATTTCAGAAACGGAAGGTATGACTGAATGCCATTATGACTCAAACCAGTCAAGTGGTTTACTGAAGCCTTCAGGACAGTGACCATCTTTATTCTGTATTTGTACAATGTCTAATACACTAGGGCCCTTTCTGCCCCTGAGACTAGTAATTACAATCACTCTTCATTACTGCTGGTGGGGGGGGAGAAAAAAAAAGAAAAAGAAGAAGAAAAACACCTTCTTTCAATGGTGGTAAATTATATGGCAAAGATTAGGAATACTTAAAAAAAAAAAATAATTAAATCCTCTGTTTTTCTCTTTAAGTATGGAAAAACTGTTAACTGGAGTTAATTCCATTCATGCAAGGAGTATCTGAATCAGGTACCTAAGAAAAAATATGTGGCTTTGTTACTCAAGCTCATATTTAACAAAATAAATCTCTTCATTTTCTGTACTGCAATGTGACTTACAATAGTAAGCAATATTAACCTGAAGATCTTGATGACTGACTTCAGAATGATCTAACAATAATTTAAATAAGGTTTTAATCTCTTCTTGACTGTGAAGGACTGCACTGATTAAATGTCCACATTGAAAGCAATATAGAAAATAAATTTGGCTTAATTCTGACAGAGCTTCTTCCCCATTTAGCAAAACAGAACTAAAGAAGACACCTTAATTTCTTTCTCCGTTTAAGTTGCAGCTAAGCATTCACATAGAATGAAACCACTTTTGTAGTCTTGTATTTATTGAAAATATTAATACACATGATAAGGAAAAATTAATACATTATTACTGTTTATTATGTGTTTTCATTGTGCTTGTTAAGGTGTTGCAGTTTCGAGTATTGCCATATATGATGAACAAAATCTGATGCTTAAACAAGGTAATATTCCATATGAAAATACAGGTACTTGTTTTGTACGAATATTTGAAATCAAAATCTGTTAAAATCCCTTAGGCCAAATTTACTCTGTTACAAATGGGCGTAAATACCTAGATATCAGTGATGTTGGTCTTGGTATTGAATCCTAGCAGAATAAAGACATTAAAAGAAATTCTAGAGTCTTCATTAGAGGACTGTCCTCATACATGCCTGCAGTTGTCTCCTCTTGTGCCTGAAATTCCCTACTTCCATATTTCTGAGGTGTGCTTTACTGATAATGCTGGAGCCTGTTACCCCCAGCCACGACACCAAGTCCACGTACACAGGCTCTGCCAAGCTGAGGCTGGTCTGTGCAGGACCAGATTGCGTGTCTCAGAATTAAAGAAAGCAGCCTGGAAGTTGCTTTAAATTAGGTGAGGAGCATAGCAAAGAACTCACAGTGGTAGGCATTTTGGCTTGGTTTATTTTGCAGCCTGATCTAGTTTGTCAGCCCCACAGGAGAAGGATAGTCTGGCAAGAGGCATGAGAACAGCTCAAGCTTGGTCTTGGAGCTGCCAAAGGGGGAGGTGGCAGCCATCCTGAGACACAGTGCATGGGCTGAGCCAAGAGATGACATGAGGGCAGAGCAGCAAAGGCTCCCTGCACCAGCAGGTTTTGGGTAAGAGCACAAGAAGTCACAGAGGATTGCCATTTTTTACAAACTAGGCTTAGGCTTAGAAAAACTTAAGAACAACTGCTCCAGTTTAAGACAACGTGAAAAAATGGAATGTGATGACCCCAGGTGTCCTGCTTGCTCTCCAGCAGTCTGAGGCTCAGACAGAAGCAGAGTCTCTAACTTCTGAAAGGCAATATAGTGAGAGTTTTCCTGGCTTCTCCAGAAGCACCACAAATTCCATAACTCTTTTTTAGGGCATTTAATCTTATTTACTATTTAACAATATATGGAGGATTAACTCATAATTTAATGTATTCATCTACATTTCTCAACCATACATCATCAGCCTCATTTTCCATCACATGAGCTTTAATAACTGGCCTAAAACTTAACTATCTTTATGATAGTTTGTCCTTTCTTCATGAACCAAGTAATTACCACTATGTGTACAAAAAAGATAAAAAGCAACATTTTAACCTTATATATCTTAAATATGCCAGGGCTGGCTGACCTGCTAGGGAACAAATCCCAAGACTGGTGACCCCATGCCATATGCATTTGCCCTGCTATGCCATGCTATGGTACACATCTGCAGCTAAAGATTAGAGGCCTGGCCATGAAGCTAAAATGATCCCTTAGTTTTGAAGAACATTTCTTTCACCTTTCTTTAACATAACTTCTAGTTTAAGTTGTGACCAAAATGGAGGACTCAGATAAGTAAGAGTTTGCAGCATGTCCTTTGCAGTGGTACTACGCAGACACCTAGAAATGAAAATGGAAACACAGAGCTCCCTCAGCCTTGAAAGATTACAGTTTTCGTAGTACACTCTTTTTTTCACTTCCTGTCGCAAACAAATCAACCTAATTATCTACCAAGTAATTTTTTCAAATGTTAATTAATTTTTAAAATTTGGAGTCATTGGGAAACAAATCTCTTCTAGCTATGCCTGGATACCCGTAATTGCTTTTGAGTGGAGAAAGAATACATTTAAACACAAGACAATCTAATTTCAGACAACAATCAATTATATTATTAGTATGTTAGTGTTCAGGCTGAATAGCAATTTAAAGTCTTTGAAACATTTTCTTGCACTAACTGGAAGAAAATGTTATCAATTTGCATTAAATTAAATATTGTGGTTTTAATTTTTTTTGAACTATTGGAAAGTCCAGAGTAGAATTTTTGAGAGGTGAGGAGTTTGCCCATAGTTTCTATAAACACTCGAGTCTGGCAGTAAAATCTTTGTTCATTTTTGGTTGCATTTTTTTAGGCTCATATTTTAGCATTGTATGTGGACTACAATGACATGTTGGGCAAACAACATAGAGTGATACTTTCAAACATTAAAATCTAAATAGGAAGCCCAAAGCAGTTACGAGAAGTGTATAATCCATGAATGTGTCTTCACAGTTAGTGGAGATGGTGGAATGCTGCTCAATCAAGCTGTAATTGATATATTCTACTACTAACAATCAAGGTATTTTTGAAAATGTCTGCTTTATTGCTGAGCAAGTTTAATTCCCTTCTAATGGCCAAATTCTACTTCTCAAGTACACATTCAATACAACCTACTAGCATATTGGCTTCCCTAATATTAACAAATCATCACACGTACACATCTTCCAGGGATGGTGGCTCAACTCCTATGCTTAACTTGAGCCCATTTCCTGTTTTCCCAGCAGTTGTTACTTGTGAGAACAACCCCAACCTTGCTATACAACATCCTTTCAGGTAGTTGTAGAGCAATAACGTCGCTTGTGAGCCTCCTGTTCTCCAGACTGAACAACCTCTATTCCCTCAGCTGCTCCTTAGAAGTCACTCGGCCTTGATGAACTTCATATCACTGGCCTCAGCCCATCAATCCAGCCTGTCCAGGTCCCTCTGCAGAGCCTTCCTACTCCTGCCCAACTTGGTGTCACCTGCATATTCACTGAGGGTGACGTACGGAAACAGACTCTATAACTCGGAAGTTATACAGTAGATATGTTTATTGCGCGCAGATGCACGGGGGATCGCTCCACCACAAACGTGCATGCCTGAGGAAGTAATCCATCCCATATTTACACAGTGAAACAACACATATTCATGTGACACCTATACATATTCATTACCTAACCCCGCCTACTCCCCACTTCGTATGGTAATGCATGCTAATTATCTCATTAGTCCTTTGCGCTTGCGCAGATCCTCCCCAAAAATTGTGGGCAGGGGTCTTCCTATTGTGGGCGGTGGTCTCTGGGAGGAAGGCCTTAGGTCTTCTTCATGATGTACTTTTCACCCCTTTTCTCAAAATGCGATGACCTTGCAAGTTTGCGGTATTCTTCAGTTTTTCTGCTGAAACCCTTAGTTCCCTTTTTTCCCCCATCATTTCTTGTCTAATAATAAAACCCAC
>NW_008620996.1:0-64250 GCF_000691845.1 Merops nubicus | reverse complement strand
TCTCAGCCCGCGGGGGTTTGTATTTTTTCCTTTTTCTCCCTCCCGTGGAGGGAGTGGGGGGTGAGCGAACAGCCACTTGGTGCCTGGCTCCCACCCACAGCTAAACCACCACAGTATTTCTGTAGTGTCTCTTACTTTGAGTATCTGATTACCATCCTATTATATCAACAAATAATATACCAGTGAGCAGAATTCACCTCATCATAATCCAGGTCGCACAGTCTGACACTTCTGATGATTCTTATTAACTCTTGTGAATTGCTACCTAGAATATACTTTGTCATTCAAATGAAAAAAGAACATGCAGGGAGATCTATCTCTTTTGTAGGTTCCAGTTTTCAGAAGAGGACAACTTTGTCCTGAGAGACTCTAGCACCATTTTCCTTTGGAACCATTGAGTTTCATTTTATATGCTGATTGTACTTTACAAGTGTTTGGGTCTATTCTGTTACAGATACATTGAAACATTATTTACGGTTCTTAATCTTATCTGATGACAGGAGGAGAGAAGCAAAGTGCAATAAATTGTGTTGGACATTTTTTGGCAGCAGCTGATGGCATTCACCAACTGATATTTGATTGTGATCTGTGTAAGTGACTGTTGATCCACTGTGATATGTGTTGGTGATTCTGCTGGAATTTCTGTTCAGTAAAGATATGAAAAAAAGAATTTGGAATAGAAGGAAAAGCGGATCATTCTTCAACACAGGAATAGCAGTTTAGGAAAACCACATTACCTTCCTATTTCCTGTGTTTGCTGCTCATTCAGGCTAAATACTTCTTTAGTTCACCACTTTTGTATCATGAATAGGCATTTGTTACTCTAAATGTAGTTTCAGGCTTTGTGTCAGCTAGTAATTATGCAGTTTATCACCACAGCAAGAGCAGAAAGCACAGAAGAATTAGGTTAATAAATACCACTGCAGTGTGTTTAACATTGCATTCAAGAAAGGTTTAGCGTGTCATTCCTAACTACAGGACATAAACTGATTGAGATCTGTGTATGCTCTTGATGTGAATGATGGTTCTTTATGCAAATCGAGGGTAGAATACAGCCAGGAGCTTTTGCTAATCTTTCACCCCCTGCAGACCACTAGCTCCTTGGATTGAAAAATTTGCTACACCACTGCTTCCAACATTCCACCCCCTGAAAAAAAAACTTACAATGTTTCTGGAACTCTAGTTGGCAGACCTAGGCAAAATCCCTAAGTAAATACTCTGTTTAAAACCTGTGCTTATAAGAAATAGATATTTTTAGCATTTAAAACTATTAGTTCAGTATTTGAGGAGTGGAGGTTTGTGGGGGGCTGGTGTTTGGGTTTTTATGAGCGTTTTGGTGCCTGTACACTGAATCAAGTTGGAAAATGACAAACTGACACTGGAGAAATTATTTTTTAGGCATTTCATTAGCAAGGAAGGGGATATAGCACAATATGCTTATAACTATAGGGAATTTAGGGAAAAGAATCTTTTTATACTGCAAAACCACAGGACTTCCAAAAATGTGCAGAAGCACATGTATGATAAAAATTTGTGTGAATCACCTTATTTATGTAAATAACGTGCACTTTTATACTGAATGGGAACTTAAGCAAATGCTGGTGATGGCTGTGATAACACATTTTGATGACAATGACAAGCTTAGATGACAGCTTTTTGTAACACTGAAAGTTTACTCCTGTGCCTTTTGTCTCAAAACTTTCCATAGTTTCGTGTGTTGTAATCCTCTGTAAAGTAGGTAGCTTCCTTCTTCAACCTATTTTTAAAAGCCACAAGATTGCTTGAAGTTTGCTCAGAGCAAGGATTGAGTACTGTGGGTTTTAGCATTGTACAAAGCATTGGTATAGTTTAAAACATATTTTATATCAATTACTTCAGATAGGATGTTATTGAAGATATTTTACTGTAAACCATCAGTAAAGTACTTTTTAAAAAAAGATACTGTGTACAGTTTATGCAATTAATAGCCTAAGATAAAGTTCAAACACTCAAGGATGAATATAATTCAGATTTACAGAAACCTTCAGTCCAGATCCTTAGTAGGCTTAAAGAGACTTTACTTAATTGACATCAATGGGGCTAAACAGACTTGCTCCTACTCTGAATCTGTAGTGGAATGTTTATCTAAAGCTAATTTAAAAATCTTTCATCTTGAAATTGAGTAAGATAGTTCATAAACCCTGCAATAATTTTGGTATGAATGCAATTTTTTTGCTTGAATGAGGAAAAAAGCACTACTCACAGCATAAATTAGAGATAAAACAGGAAGAGGAAAAAAGGACAATTAGAAAGATTACACTGGTCAGTTCATAAGTTTTAAGTACAAGTAAGGTATGATCTTTGAGTTAACCCTGAGCTTTTCTATACTAACAGTGGAGTTCTGATGTGTTGTTAAAATTCCACAACATAAAGTTTATTTCTCATGTCTCTTTCTATTTACTTTTTTATGTGCTAAAAATTCCACTGCCCAGCTTTATGTGAATTTATTTTAAAGTCAGAAGGTAAAGTGCTAGGGTTAAACCTCCAGCCCTGAATGAGTGTTGGCATATGGATGATGTCCACAGCCAGGCAAGAAAGACCCTCCTGACTGCTCTTCTCCTAGGGTCTGGCCAGCTTTGGGTAGAAAGTGATTAGGAGATCACCACCAGGTGCCCCCACCTTCCACATTAACTTGGAGGCAAGAGGAGGAGCCACCTCTACAAGAGATGACTCTGCTTGTAGTGTAGCTTGGGGGCCTGACTGCACAGTGCATGTGGTGTGGCAGGGTTCTGGTTATTGAAAGGGTTCCCAACCTCTTCGTAACAAGTGGAGTTTCCAAGATGGCACAACAAGATCATGAATTTCTGTCTGGGACTCATGCCTGGCTGATTCCATCTCCCATGGTTTGGATTCTTGGCCAGCTTGCCCTTTCTACACATCCTGTGTTGTGAGTGAGTGCATTAACTTATTCCTCCATGAAGAGGTTTGACACCTTGGATATTTGGTGTATGATTTAAGAGTAGAGGGATGACTTTGGCTGCAGGTTTGCCTGTTGGTGGTAATATCCTATGTTGGGCAAGTGGTCAGCAAAAGAGAGGGTGACTGTTATGATAATTTTGTCTAAATTTGTGTATAAAACTTGCCTTTTTGAGGTACCCTAATACCTTTTCCTCTGTAATAATTTATATTTTTATGTTTGTTACTTTTTCAAACTATTTCTACATTGTGAGATACATGGATTTCACAGAGGACAATGTCTCACCTATTTTTTAAATAAGGCAGCTTACAGGCACTCACCCCTGCTATTCTTGTATTTCTGACTATTCAGAGAATGGGTAATATTTTGAGGGATAGGCCCTGAAAAGCCTTCTAGTGCTTAGATCTTACATGTTAGATTTTTTTGATTCCTGAGCCTGTAAATATTTATTCAGAAACACATTTAACTGCTAAAAGATTTATTTTAAAAACATCTGTTAAAGAATTGAAATTTTTTAATTGGTATTTTGAATGATTTAGTTGTGGTTTTGTCATTGACTACTATCAGTATCATAATTTCTAATCTTGGTAGAATATATATTTCTGAAAAACTAGAGGACAAAACTCAGGCCTCTGTCTCTGGAACTTACCCTCCTTGTAGCAAATTCCTTGTGTTGCAGTGCTGTATCAATGTGTTATTTGACAGAGGAGAAAGGACTGCTCCCTAGTCAGTAAATCATATATGTGAAGAGATTTCTCCTAGAGAAACTGATGTTATTCACGCTTGCAGGCCTGCATATAATATGCTCATTACAAATGCAGACTCAAGAAGGAGTCCAGCTGTGATTCTGGATGAAATTATCTAGAGAGATTTTTGAGTTGTAAACTTAATGTCAAATTCAGGGAGAATCCAAGGGGATAGTAACATGATGAGGGTGGCAATGAAGGTGCTTTGGACTACAGAGTGATTCACTTAATCTTGAGGCCCCTTCAAGTGTTTGCAACAGCGTGGTGGATGCTTGTAGGCAGATCGATGTCTTTGAGTACTTTATTCTGGCAGCTAATAATAAATCCACTGCATATTTTTTCAGCCCTGATATTCTCTGGATAATGGCCAAAGAGAGACGTATTTATCTACCATGTGCATCTACTTAAAAGCTGGAACAAATCTCCACTTTTATTAAACAAGTCACTCACTCATGGCCTTCGTTTTTATGTAGCAAGTGAAAATGATTTTCTGAAACATTTCTATGCTCTTTCCTGGAAAATCTACATTAGGAAGGAGATACTTTATTAATATCAAATGAAATGTCGTTAACCACCTAAAAGCTAAAACTGGACGAAAATTTGTAACTGTGTCTCTCTTAGACTTAGCATATGCATCACCTTTTTTATATGCTACATATCATCCAAGTTCATCTAAATTAATTTTCTACTGCCATATGATGTGATGAACTAAATAAGGGGAATGATAATCATCATGACCGACTAAGTATGAAGATTGGAAAATTGAGATTGGGCCCATTTGCTAAAATCTAGGGGGCTTTTTATAGTAATAACAATTTTACTGAGTTTTCAAGTGATTTATCATCCGGGAAAACTAATAAATTTCAGAAATGTTAAGTACTACTACGTTATCAGGCATTATTACATGGGGAAAAAAATTGTGCTGTGAAACTGAAAACTTTTGGAACCCAATGTTGGGTCTATGAAAAGTTGTGACCAGAGCTGTATGACAGTTTGGCATGGTGTACGAAGTGCATATTGATCGTTTTGAAAAGTGGCACTTTTGATTTACAGAGATGCATGTGAAAATCTAATTAAACTTCACGTCTGCTCACATCACCTGAAAACTCAATGAATGATGCAAAACAATTCCCTTCTAGCTTATTAATACAATATGCAAACAGATTATTAGTATGTTTCTCAATATTGTTTAGTAGCAGGTTGTTTGATAAACTGGTAGGAAGACATGGCCGCAGACAAGCATTTCAGTATAACTTATGGGTTTATTATAAATGTGTTTTGAGCTATTTTAATTAGGTAGATTATAGTTCTTCCACTTTCCAGCCATAGAATTATGTTTGGAAAGAACAGGCTAAAAACATAAAAGGAATTTCTTATACCACAGCAAGACCTCCTGGCTGTTTAAAACAAGTAGAGGGTGGTGAAGCACTAGGCCAGGTTGCCCAGAGAGGTGGTAGCTGCCCCATCCCTGGAAACATTCAAAGTGAGGTTAGATGGGGCTCTGAGCAACTGGATTTAGTTGAAGATGTCTCTGCTCATTGCAGGGGAGTTAGACTAGATGGTCTTTAAAAGTCCCTTTCAACCCAAACTAATCTATGAATCTATAAAATTGAAATAAGTTAATTCAGCTATTCTTTTCCATTTATCTGTCAGAATATTTAATGTGACAATAGTCACAGTTTGAAAAATACTGTGCTACAGTCATAATTTGTTCTTAACTATATCTTATTCTTTTCTTATTCCTTATGAAGTCAGTACCCACTGTGATTTCTTACTTGACCAGTATAGCATTATCTAGCAACTTCTACAGAAGATTTCTCTTTCATACTCACCCTGGTGTTCAGACACTGTGAGAAGGGTTATAAGCTTTAGCACTGCTTCAAAAATGACATCTACCTAATTGTGATTCATGTCTATCTGGCTTCAATCAAACATGAAGTGAGCTTACCTCTGCTTGGAAAAGATCATGTAGATATACCTTTATAATATTAATGCTAACCTAGGTCGTTATAGAATTAAAGAAAAGAATTACTCAAATTCTTAAAACAAACTACTATGATGTCCTGGATTTGGCTGGGATAGAAATTACTTTCTTCTGTGTAGCTGGTATAGTGTTTTTACACTGGTATCAGACAAAGTTTACTGTTCACCTATAGGCTCTGAGTGGTACATCATTGTTCTGACTTTCTGTTAAATAATAAGACGTGGTATGTGCAACAGTATATAAGGATATATAAAAAAGTATATATTTATACAGTACTTAAACATCTCCATTTGATCACAGCTGTTCCATTTGGTGTGCAGATGTACTTACATTTTAATCTGCAAAACCTCAAGTTTGTGGAAACCTTGACTAGTGAAAATATGAAAAGCATATTTCAAAGTTTTATCTTCTCTTCGCTTAAGAAATGCTATGAAACGTGATGTGGGACATGGAATGCCCCATCAGCTTTTATAAATAAGTGAAAACATTTGTCCTTCTGATCCCCTTGAATCATGTAAATGCTATCAGGATAAAATGCTGTTAAGAAAATGGTACATAATTAGACCTGACTTATTCCAAATACCCTCAGTATTACTCAAACTGAGGAAGCTTAGTATTTAAAAGAAGGCACTTAAGATAGCAGTCTTTTTGCTTAACATTTCTCCTCAGTGCTTCCTTGTGAAACAATTTGGGTTGTTTATACTCAGTATGGCCTCTGTATATACTATGACAGGAAAATCCTAGCACTAACTGGGGCAGTGGTAGTTTAATGTGAATATTATAACAAGAGAAAATTCAACAATAATTCTGCTACTTTTCTGAAAAGAAATCTTTAAATCAGCAGAGGGCCGAGATTCATTCTTTTTGTCCGAATATGAATAATTAAGATAGTTCATTAGTTCTGGATTTCACTTATTGAACCACTGTAAACAAAAGGAGAAATACATTTATCAATACAAAAATTAATCTAAATGAAACATTTTATTTTTTCCTAATTTAAATTGGAATTTCCAGTCATATTAACTTTTCTTTTTAACTTATATTTTACTATATGGAATAACTTAATATAGTCTCTAGCATCTGAAAGTGTCTACTATAGAGGCTCCTCTCTGCTGCTACAATAAAACTGGAAATCTGGTTTTAAGTACCTACTTATATACCTTAGTTAGGATGAAACTGTCAAACTGCTGAAAGAAATTTATATTCTTTTCTTGATTTGACAGGTTACTTGTCAGACCAGTAAATTTTGAAATAGAAATTATAAACCTCCCAAAGCAGCCTGTTTATGTATACATATTACCTCACTGTATGTCTGAATCTGAATGGAAAAAATAGAATTAGTTTTACCAACTGTATGATGATTTTCAGTTAATATTGGTAAGTTATTATGAAATTACATACTGTAATCAGTAGTATTTTTGATACTGTCTTTAACTGTAGATCTTTCATCTCAACTGAAATAATGCCTATTAGTTTTAAGTCAAAAGGTGGGGCAGCATGATGATTCATATTAAAGTTTTTAATTTCCTTAGACATCTATAAACTAACACAAGTGCAGACTTACTCCTCTGGAATAAACCAGATACTTCATCTTGTGTATATCAGCTACAGTGTAGGTTATTTAATTCTGGTACTGAACAGAGCTTCATTACAGTGAACATTTTGTGCAATTTTTCATTTCCTGGGTTTGCCACATTTCTCAATTTCCTTACTAAGACTTTTTTTCATTTGCATCTAAGCTTGTTAGCCAAAACTCAGCTCGGTTCTAATTGAATTCATCATATTCTTTTGTGGATGCAAGTGTAATACATGAGGCAACAGGATCAGACTGATTAACTCATCAGAACTGGCAGACTTTGAGGCTTAACTACACAATATACAGCAGCAATGACAGACATCTGTACTGAGTGTTGACAAGCAAGATAAAACCAGTACGTAAAAGATAAGACATCCACTGAAGTATTTGTGTATTTTTGTTTTCTGTGTATTTTGTCCCTCCAAAGGCTTTTGTATGCTGCCTACCACACCCTTAACTTTGTTTTCTTGGGACTAAGTATGGGACTGATATGAGTAGTGAGATCATAGCAGTATCCACACTTAAGCTTTTCAACTGAGACAAAATAAGCAGAAAACACAAACAAGAGGAAATGTAAAATTAAACTTTTCTCTGATTACTCTGATTACTTTCCTGACCAACTAGGAAAAACTGTCGTTTTCATCAACATGGCCTATTTGACAAATATATAAAGAATATGGCTAGTGCACTTATGCAAACACTAACAAGGTAGTGAGACAGGTCGATAGAAACTGCTCACTCTTTAAGGAGAGGGCAGTTATATAAAGATCAAGCATATTAATTGGAAATAATACGATCTGTCAGAACTATATGTTGATAAAATCATGACCAAAATAAGGTTTGT
Source organism: Merops nubicus (assembly GCF_000691845.1). NCBI lineage: Eukaryota > Metazoa > Chordata > Aves > Coraciiformes > Meropidae > Merops > Merops nubicus. The sequence continues at coordinate 56,144 of NW_008620996.1, read as the reverse complement.
GGCTTTGTTAGTGTTGCTGCTGGGATAACTGCCCTTGATTTTTATCTAGAAACTCCAGCTTTATAATGCCTGCTTCAGTTGGTAGAATAGGTACCGTTTCCTTTCCCTGCTGAGTGACTTATGATTCTTACACTACATGTAAGAATAATTTTCTAGTAACTTTTTAGTTACTAAATGAATAATAGCTTTCTGTAACTTTTTAGTACAGATAGAGAAAATGACTCGGAATCATTCTTCATCTGCCAGTAGATGTATCCCTCATAATGAAAGAGGGGCAGATATTCAAGAATGATCTATTGTCTGAAATAAGATCATCTTTCATAATCATGAAAGATAATATGAATTTTAAAAGATCTCTTCAGAAGTAATTTTTTTCCAAATAATATTTTTAGATTTTAGAGTTAATACTTCTTGCTAGTATTCTTCTACCCATTATAGTAAATTATTTGAGAGATTTGATTAACTAAGACACATAAAGGTTTTATTTTTGTCTAATGTTGGATGAGTTGATTTTACTTTGAAGGCACAATTGCTTTGTCACAAAAAATATTTTAAATCTTAAAAATGATAATTTTTCCTTTGTTCACATATTCAAATGATAAATTTTTAAAACTATCAACAGAAACTTGAGTTCTTCAGACACATGAAACTATCTCAAAATTTTGTTATATTAACCTTTTTTTTTTTTGTATTAGATAATATCTTTAAGAAACATATGAGCTAAGAATATTGGAAAAGGTTTTTTCTTTTTTTTTTTTCTTTGTTGTACATCTTCTATCCTTCCATAATTGGCTGCACATTTTTTTTTCCTTGTGGTAACTAATCACCCCAAAATATCTTTAAATACATATTAGAAAAAGAGAATATGCTTAAGATATCAAAATTCTGGAACTTCTGAATGTAATCTAACTGATATTTTCCTCACTTTGAATAGTGTATGTATTCTAAAAGTAGATATTGGGTGTGAAAATCCAAAAGCTAGAGACTAATATTAGAATAAAACTAAAGCCAACTGGATGATCTCTTACTGAGATTTCATGAGAGATATGTTCAAAAGTAGTACACCACCAACTTCCTAGAGAGAAGAAAAAAAAAAAAAAATTAATGTAGTTGTTTGATCATGCACAGGGAATATGTGGGTAAACTGACGTGTCAACAGTTGGGACAAGCGAATGACGTAATAAAGAATGCTCAATGACTGTAGGAAAAAGAAAAAGATGGTGTTATGCATTCATTCTAAAGTTGTACTGAGAAATTTTTATAAGATAAACTAAGTTATCTTTTAAAATTTTTTTTTTTTTTTTTTTTTAATCCATGGAAAGATAAATGTACTTTTATTTTTCTTCTTAGCTATTGTTGCTGAAATGATAAAAAAAAATGAGTGTTTGCCTGAGAACCCTGTGTCTTGCACATCTCACTTCCTTCTGTATCCTCATAAAGCTTTTAACCTGAAATGCCTCAGCCAGGTAAGAATCATAAAATCATTCTCGTTGGAAGAGTCCTTCAAGATCATCAAGTCCAACTGTTAACCCAGCACTGTCAGATCAACACTAAACCATGATGGTTGCATTGAGGGCACGCCAACAGTATTTGGCAGGACTGAAAGGTGCACAGAGAAGAATGTTTTGGCAAGCATTGAGAAACAAAAACTTGAAGATGAGATACAGAAAACTCCAAAGTAAGAAACCTTTTAGTAGTGGAGTAATGGGAGGAAGCACTACAAAGAAGCAGCGGATGCTCTGGCAGAATACATCCATTTTACAAAATCAGTTTACCGGTCCATTATGTTTCTAATTTCATTCCTGATATATTAACTTTGGCCACGGTTATCTATTGTGTCATGCTAAGCTGAAGTTAAGCTGAATGATTTTTTTGTTTGTTTGTTTTAGGTTTGGGTTCTTTAACTTGCTGAGTGTTTGGCAGATGGTTCTTAGTCTCTCTCATAACCACAGAGCACAAGGTATGGAAATAAATCTAGACAGAAAGATTTGCTGCATAGGCTACACTCTAAGGAATGTAAAATATGGATTCAAATGCTACCTCTGCAGTGAAAACTACTTATTTCCTGAACTTAGAGTAAACTTCTGGGGAAATCTAAGGAGTATGTGTAAATGCTCTTTGTGACTAGGCTTACTTGCTCTATGTGGAATAACTTTAGATTTCTGAGACCAGCCTCCTTTGCCTAGCTCAGTTTGAGGTGAAGAACAAGAGGGGTGAAACTTTAAATATGTTTTATCCCATTTCAGGAAGACATACTATCCAAATTAACTGAACTCTAAAATTTTTAAGTATCTAGAAGCTAGGAGGCTTTTTGTTCAGAGAAAATACAGCTACATTTTACACATGACTCGTGGAATATGAAGGAAAGACTGCAGTCAATATCATATGTAATAATCCAGTTTAGTAAGCAACCAGCTGACAGTGTTTAGAAGCATTTTCAAAAATGTCAGCAAGCTGGATCTTTCATTATAAAATGCAAAATTAGTTTTCTGTGAGTCTTTGCAATTTTCTGCAAATCTTCTCAGATGGGAATATATTTATTCATTATGAGTTATTATAAAGCATTTTACTTCTACAACATCAGACTGTCAAGAAAAAATAATGCTCATTGAATGAAAATTAAAAAGTGACCTTCAAAAACATGAAATTAACCTCTTGATGCATGAGATGTAAGAGTCAAATTTCAGACTTTTTGATGTATATGCTGGGTTTCGAACTCCCTCTTCTTGATTTTTGTTGTTATGACAATTGTATTGTTCATGCAGCTAGAAGCCTGGGAAATGGTAACCTAAAGGACCGGCTGGGGTACAGGTGGCAGATGAAGAACTGTTAATGACAAACCAAAGTGAAAGCATGACTCATTCAGGACAAGACACAAAAAAAAAACTAGGCATCAAGCTGGTGAGAAAGTATAGACCAATAGTCAGAGGACGCTTTTATTACTGTATGTTATTTAAAAAGGGATAGCTGAGCGCTGAGCCAGGTGGCCTGAAGAAGAACATGAGACATCCTGGCTGCAGAATCTGCAGTGTGCAGTGAAGGAACTGCTGACAGTAGATACATCTCAGCTCATTTAAGCACAAGCACTCACCTATGAATGTCTGTGATAGGGAATGTGTGAAAACTAGAGGTAACTGTGTGCATAAAAGAGTTTGAAATTGTGATGGAGAAGAAGAAAAAGGAGATAAATTGTTACTAAAGACTAAGTCTGGAGTTCAAAATCAAATTAAAACAGCATTCAGGAGATCATAAAGAAAGGAAAAAAAATAGGATTGACACCAGAAAAAAAAAGATGGCAGAGAGGAGGAATGGTAGTTTTACACCAATATAAAAAAAAACAGGGTTCTAAGATTAATATTTTTTTTTGCCAAAAACATTCAACAGCCTGTTGTCATGCAACAGAAAAGTATTTAGTAGGCATGGTATAATAAAATGTCATTCTTTGGAAGTACCTGTTTCATGGAAACTATCTGCTGCAAAGAAAGATACAAGATTCAAAGCTGTATTTCTGTTATAGCTGGTAAGTCATCAGCTAGAAATCACACCTAATGAAAAGACAATATTTAGTTAATCACAGTATGAGTATGAGAAACTGATGTGCTGTGGTTGTCAAAAAATCCAGCATGACCCTTGCACAGAGAAAATATTTCCAGGAGACTCTGTCACAGTTTACCAATGAGACTTCACACAGAATCTCGTTTATAACGAATCTGCTGTACCAAAGAACTAAATGTAAACAGCGCTAGTGCTTTCATTTCATAGATTTGTAAGGCCTACATTGGTAACCAGGAGGTGGGAAAATCTGTCTTATTTGTGAAAACTAAAAGATAGAAAATTTAAGATTTTGTGGAAAAAAGGGTTTGTACTTTAAAAATATGTTAATCTGGTATGTGTCAGATTAAATTACTTTTATCCTATCTGAAATATAATGCTGGTATAGGAATAAATGGATATAAGCTGATGATGGGTACAAACATTAAGCCTGTAAATTAAAATAATTAAAATTAGAGAAATAAGAATCTGGCAAGGAAAACAACCTCTTAGTTAATGTGGTGGGGGGAAAACTAACTTTAATATGGAGCCTGACTGATATATGAGTAATCTAAGCTCTGTGCATATCTCCCACACTGGGAGACAGGACTTAATGATGCAGGATCCCTCCTGCAATATTTTATGTCCTGGGTTTGAGGGCATTTTCATGCTAGTGAAGATATTGCTCCTGTAACCCACAAACAAGCTTGAATACTTAAAAATGGAGAAAAAAACCCTGATGTTCTTAAGGATAAACATTGGAAGCATTTCATCCAAGATATGTCACTGCTGTCATTAGAGACGTTGATGTACTGTAGTGCGTCTGTCTCTGTGCGTGATGAGTGGTGTGCAGTGTCAGTTCAGGACCTACATGACATTAGTGAAAAGAAATCTTTGCAACATAAATCCCTCGGCATTGGCAGAGCATGCAGTACCATTCCTGATTTTTTTTTTTTTTTTTTTTTTTTTTATTCATTTCTGACTTGGGGAAAGGCAGTACTTTAACTTCACTGCACAGTTTTACTGATTATTTTTAAGCACTAAAAATTTGTCTTCCCCAAAAAAATTAAAAATAATAGCAAAAGGCCATTACTGATGAGGTTCTAGTTCCAGCCAGGAGGAAGAATCCAATATTCACTATGGAGGATAGGTCTTCTGGCCATAGTATGGAATAAGCCTATAGCATAGATCATAAGATTTTATGGTGTAAGGGGCAGATACTACGGCCTGTGGGACACAAGGGGAGCTGTACTGCAAGATCAGAAGAGAATTCCTGGCAATACTTGGGGAGGTTACTCCTATGGGGGAGACAGTATGGCCTCCTCTTGGTGACATGGCCTGCATAACAACAGATAATAAGGGAAGAATGAGTGTAGTTTTCTTCACAGCAACAGTTTACATTATCCATCTCTGAGTAAGAGGATTTTAGCCAAAACTGATGCCATGAGGAAATTGGGAATGGTGAAATTTGCTTAAGATGACCATCAGCCTAATTAAACAGTAAAAAGCTTTTGATGGAAAGGAAGAGTCAGCTGAAGTGTAAAATGAAATTCAGCCTAAAAGAAGAACATAAGTTTATAACAGTTGGAAGTGACTTTGGAACTGGGAGATAAAATTAGCAGCAGTAAAAGCTGGTTTGACACTGCTAGAAGCTTCTCCACTGCATTATCAGCCCTGGCTTGGCCAGATATAATGTCCTTCCTGTCCGATGCCATGAGCAGCCAGTGTTCAGCACATGCACTGACAATGTGGATTATAAGAAGAAAGAGATTCACACCGGGGATATGCATAAGTGATGTTGCAAGGGGACCTTCTTCCACTGTGAGCATTATCAGTTCCTCGAGATTGGTATGCTTACACATAAAGTTGAAGCACCTTCATCTTCAACAAGAGGTTTACATATAGGGGAACACTCCTGCTTTTTCTTAGTGTGAGTTGAGCAGTTTTTCGTTGCGATGGCTGCTGTATGTGATTGTCAGTAAGTATTTGTATGCAGGAGACACTAATAAAAATAGATAGGCACCCTCAGATCTTGTTTTCATAGTGCCTTATGTGCTTTGCCTTCCAATGTCTTCCAAATGTGAAAGTGTTAGAATTTCAAAATAGCCTTTCCTCACCTGAAGTCTGAGTATATTTTTTAAGTATCCTTCCAAGGACTTCCTACTTCATAATCCCTTGGGAACAGTTTCTGCTTTTGTTTCTGTAAAGATTTTCAGATAGAAATCATTGACCATTTTCTAACCAAGATGGTCAGTAGAGTTTGCAAAGAAACTTTCCCTATGCATCTTAAGAAGAATTTCTTACCACCTCGTTCTCTGACTCCTCATAGGCTTCAGAACACTTGAAGGATTTTCCACTAAGGCATCTGCTGGAACAGTGTTGTTTAATCCCAGGTATGCTGGCCTCTAGCTGAGCCCCAAATAGAAATTCGAATGGTATGGTACATGTTTGCACAATTAACTGTGTCTACCTTTGGTGGTGTATGGGTGCACACCAATGGAGGGGATCACAGGCCAATGTTCAATAATTCAGAAGTCAGCCCTTTTGTATGCCACTAAAAATCATATTATTACATGCACTTCAAAGTACTCCATGACAGACTTCAAAGCAGCTAAAGATGAAACTACAACTATGTGCAATAACAGTGCCTGAGAGTTTAAAAGCATGTTTGTAAGCCCTTTGAAAGAGTGGTTACGTCCCATTTGTAAACAAGTCCTCAGTCAGCCTCGCACAGAGCTCTTGTAGATCTAGCTACAAGATCCAATGAGAAGTAAAATTTTTCAAGTTAAATTTCATTCTTGTGAAGAGAACTGGAACAAAAATTACAAATCAGTTATGTTCTTAAGGAAACAGGAAAGATTTTAATATCTAGGTCTTCCGCCCTGAAGTAAGTCAGGGAGAAATGGAGATGTCACATTTCTGAGTGTCAGAAGTAACCAAAAAATTGCATTTTCTTTCTATTTGATCCAGCCTACTGCATCTTACCACTGACCTCAGGCCTATGTCTTCTGAGCTAGTTCCATTTAGATTAGGTACTTCATTCTTATTAATTTTACTATTCTACTTTCTTCTCCCTACTGACTTTAAATACATGATTCATAGTCAGATCAAGCCCTAATAAGTATTACTTCCCTTAGCCATCTGCCCACAGCCTGGGCAATATTTGAAGTTAAATTTGAATTTTAACTTCTTGAAGAAATAATTAAATCAGCGTTAGCAGCAGCCTGTGTGGAAAGCGTCTGCCTAGTAATTCATTACCACCAGCCTGTCTCTAATTTGCCTGTGTGCATGGTACCCCTGCAGTAGTGTGAGAGAGGCAACAGATCATTTATATAAATTAAAATCAATAGGGGGCTGAGTACTGAGCCCAGTGGAATATCCTCTGGGCGAGTGGAAATTTTAGAGACTAAGGACTTAATCTTAGCTGCTTGACTTCTTTCATCAAGGTAAGATTTAAAAAGATTAATTATAATTTATGAAATATTAGTAGCTGGAAAGCTTTTGAGTGAAGATATTATATTTCTGAAGAGTCAAGATGGAAGATTCTCCAGGTTTCAAAGTACAGTATCAACATGCTGAACTTTTTCAGCTTTAAAATGCTTTTTATTTTCAATCTCAGTGGTGTTTGTTTTTCTTTCCCTGTTTTACAATATTAAAAAAAAAAAAAGTAATTTATCACTAAGAAGTATAATTTCTGATATTTTTGAAATATATTTATTGGCCCAAATCCAGATGGGAAAACATTACTCATCCTGCATTTCTATTACAACATAGCTGCCACTTCTTTAAGTGTGAGGTTTGGGAAATTCATTGCATTCTTGACTTTAGTAGGAGCACTGGTTCTCAGGGCTATGACTTACAGTAGGTAGGAATAGGGCACAAAACCTTAATGAGTATATCTACAGAGAGAGAATAAATAGAAAGAGATATTTCTGACATTTGGAACATGCACACATCTGAAGGACTAAAATGACCCTGTTATTTTAATGGCTACAATGCTGCATTTCACAAAACAGTTAATGAGATACGGAGTCTTTGACCAACTTACTTAAAGTAATTCATCAGACAAATGGTGGAGTCCCAAAGCCCCTTGCTGTCATCATTAAGAAAACACTGCTTCTTTCAATGGGTTAAAGTTGACAGAAAATAATACCCCACTTTCTTAAACAGTGAGCAGATAATAATTCACTCTAAAATCTATATTTATTTGTTTCAAGACATATATTAGCCTCCCACAGAATTATACTTTTGTTTCACCTGTTCTTTTCTGCTCTGACATCTTGCACTTTAGTCCTGTTTACAGTTCTGTTTATTCTCATTTATTCAAGATTGTAAACACTTTTGTGCAGGGAATGTATCTTTACTAATATTGTGAAGTGCACTGCTTATCTATTGTATAGTATGGGTAATATATAACGAGACAAACTCGGTCTTGTAAATCTAAATTAAATGTGTTTCTGGGAACATTGGTATTGTATATTGGATATTTTCCATGTCTTGCTTTTATTAAGCAGCACTTATCCAGAAAATAATTTTACGCATGTGACCAACAGACAATTGTTAACAGACGCTGCCATCTCATGTAAAGTGTTTTATTTTGAATCAAGCACAATTTTTAGTTTCTACACTTTTTTCCTAAGGGATACAATCATGAACAGAGAACATTTTCCTGAGGAGCTCATCTGTTCCTGCTGCTTATCCCTCACCTGAAGTCATAATCCTTTGTGGCTATAATCAGAAACTATTGTCATGTCACAGGCAGAAAATTATAGCTTCAGGGGTAGAACAAACAGAGGGAGCAGGTGACCTCTAAAACACAAGGTCTCTCTTTTCATGCAAATGTTTTCCGAATGAAAAATGAAAATGTACCTATCTTCTTTGAGAAGAAAATATTTGTTCATATTTATAAAAGGCATTAGTTAGCTTGCAAGAGTTAATCTGAAGTGAATCTCTGTGATTATATTAAGAAGAGATATTAGCAGATGAATTATTAAGTTTGGGTTCTAATTTCTCATTTGATTAAATGGCAAATACAAATACTGACACAATTAGCAATTTACTTATCTTTCCATATAAACTTGGAGTCATGTAAAAACTATTTCCTTTATATCTGACTTTTACTATGAACTCTGTTATAAAATGGGTCAAATTTTTAAAGATTTATGAGTTTTCCTCTTGTCTTCATGTAGTAAATTGATCAGAGGGACTTATATTTGATAACTTCTAAGGGAATGTTTGCATGAAATCACAGCTTGTTGTATGACAGCATTAAAAAATCAGAGTTTTTGTGTTTTAGTTTTGTGGGGTTTTTTTTGTTTTTTGTTTTTTTGGTTTTTTAAATTTGTGGAATAGTCAGAAGTTTGATTGTACTAAATATTTTTTTTTTTTTTTTTCTTCAGTTCTATTCTGAGAAAATGGAATTCTGAGAGCTTAACTTGGAACAGAGAGAACTGGTATAAACATAAGCAACATTTTAAAGTTTCAGAGGAAACCTTCTTGAGATCAGTTTCTAGCAGTTTATTACTGAGATTAGGACTACAAATGTAGTTCCATCACATTGATGAATTCATCCACAGATTATGGATCTCTGGTCTATCTGACAGGAGTGTACCAACTAATATGTTTCATTTGATGGTCTGGATACCAGTATATCTGGAGGCTGAGTGAAAACAGACATTTATTTCAGTTAGGATTCCTACTTTATTTTTTTTAGTCGTGTCCAATGGTACAGAATTTTTTGCTATAATCTATGCGTTTTGGTACAGGTAAATGACACTTGGGAAAACACTTTTTCTTTCAATTAAAATTTTGTTCCTGAAGTAGGACATCCTTTTCAGTATGAGATTCATTCATCCTGATATATTATTTGTAAACAACTTCACATCTACTTTGACCAGAGATGTGAATTTTACTTAGACGACTGCCTTTCAAATATGAAGGGGCTAATGCCCAATGCCGACTATTTACTGGACAGTAATCTGTTCATGAATTTTGTGCTTAGGGAAGCTAGCCACCAACAGGTTACAACTTTTTGTTTGTTTGTTTGTTTTTTACTGAAGGCAGCTCAAGTAAAAATGTGGGTCTGCTCTGAGAGCTCAGATAATCCATTCTGTGTCAGTTTTGTTATCTGTATATTGGAGAATACAAGCTTTTTTTTTTTTTTTTGAGGTCAGTGGCTGCAAAAGTTCTGACAAAGAGTGAGCATATCAGTCTTAGAAAGCTGCAGCACACTTGTAAATTTCAAATGCCATTCACCAATTGAATGTGGAACTGTGTAATTTCTGTAGGCAATTATGACTATTACCCTAACAAAGTAAGTGTATAACCCTTAGTCTGGAAAAGAGAAGACTTAGGGGGGATCTAATTAATGTGTATAAATATATGTGGGCTGGGTGTCAGGAAGGAAGGGGCAATCTCTTCTCACTTGTACCCTGCGATAGGACACGGGGCAATGGACACAAGCTGGAGCACAGGAAGTTCCACCTCAACATGAGGAAGAACTTCTTTACTGTAACGGTCACAGAGCCCTGGAACAGGCTCCCCAGGGAGGTTGTGGAGTCTCCTTCCTTGGAGACTTTTAAGACCCGTCTGGATGTGTTCCTGTGTGACCTGCCCCAGACTAGATGGTTCTGCTCTGGCAGGGGGGTTGGACTCAATGATCTCTGGAGGTCCCTTCCAACCCCTAACATTCTGTGATTCCATAACCTACCAAAAAATTTTATGTTCATTATTTAAAAAAAAAAAAGGGACAAAACCCCAAAAGAACAGAAAACCCCAAACATACCTCACCTATAAACTCCTGCATGTGCTGATTTTACTATATTTGGTTTAGCTCAGAATTATGAAGAATCTGCATATTTCAGAAGAATTATGGAATTATGGATTGGAAGGAATCTCTGGAAATCATCTAGTTCAACAAAACTGCTAATGCACATTTTAGAGTAGGGTGCTCAGAAACTCATCTAGGCAACTTTTTAATATCTCCAGAAGAAGAGACTCCACAACCTCTCTGGGCAGCCTGTTCCAGTGCTCTGTCACCCTCAAAGTAAAGAAGCTTTTCCTTATGTTCAGAGGGAACTTCCTGTGTTTCAAGTGTGTGCCCATTGTCCCTCCCACCCTCTTGACAATTTCTCTTTAGTTATTGACAAGCATTGATAAGATCCCCTTTCAGTCTTCTTCAAGCTAAACAGCTCCAGGTCTCAGCCTTTCCTCATAAGACAGATGTTGCAGTCCCCTCATCATCATAGCCCTCCATTTGACCCTCTCAAGTAGTTCCTTGACTCTGGAAAAAATATACTATATATAAAAATATACTAGAATATCAAAAATACCATTCTATCATTACAGCATTTTTCTAGGTAGTACTAAGAAAGCAGGACAAAAAAAGAAAGCATTAGGCAATTAAAAGAAAAAACTTACTTTGTCTTTCACAGGTAGTGTAAGTGGCAGATAGTACTAGAGTATTCTTGAAGAGTGTAATAGTTTACTAAAACTGTATTACTTAATGCCAAATGAATTAACTACAGCCTTTTTACAGATTTAACATGCAGACATCTTTCTTCTGATAAATGTTTTGGTTCTCCCTGTAATGATCCAGCCTATTTTGCAGACTGGTATAGAGTAAAATTCTACCACTATTTCTCCTGGCCTTTTACAAGTTCTAAAATTACTGCTTGCAATTTTTTTTTTTTTTTTTCCAATGCAATCTTACTAATTATGATTATTTCAGGACAGAAGACTGTAGACATAATGCTCATTGACATAATAGCACAGATGACTGAATAAGAAAACATCCAACAACAGTACTTGGAAAAAAACTACCTCTCTTTATGTCCTATTTTTATATGCAAAGAAAAACAACACTAAGTTTTTATCTTTATGTACACAGTAAACACTTTTATGAAAAATCTTATTAAACAAATTCCAGGCTGCAAGAAGAAAATAAAGCCATAATTTAGTTCCCTATTCTACCACAACTCATGTATAACTTCACCTGAGTCATGCCTTTACCTTACAGCAAGAAAAGCATAGCTTCTTTTATGTCTAAAAAAGGCATCATTAAAATGTTTAAAAATTTCCCCTACAAGACCAGGAAAAATTTGAATCCAAAGTGAAAAAATATGAGTTTTTGACCAGCTTTAGATCTCTGTGTAGATGACTATTTGAGATAAGAAAAAAAAAATTCTGCCAATGAACACAGCAGAAATGTTCTATCTTCTATGACATTCAAAGGGTTAGTAAATATCTTTGGAAAAAAAATATTGGAACTTGAAATATCAAACTGAATAACTTCTTTATATTTTGATGTAAACTGTCCCAAGACTAAGAGCATATCCAGAATAACTACTGTAAAAAAAAAAAAAAAAGAAAAAGGTTCTTTATTATTATTATTACAATATGTTTCACATAATTTACTAGCTCATTGTAAGTTATAAATTATTAAAACTAGGCTTCACTTGTCAGCAACTGAAGAAAATATATTTTGTAATGCCTTATCTTCTCTTACAATTTTATTGTTAAACTAATTCTCAAATTTAGTAAATTGTGGTAGGATTCACAGCTTTTAAGTAGGATTTGGTGAGTTTCTTCTGTATTAGTGATTACATGAGGTACATTTGTACATGTCTCTTTAACATAACCATAAACACAGCTTTTTTAAAAGAGATTTTGTTTAGTTTCCTAGAATAAAATTGGGGATTCCTCTGTAGATTTGTTCTGAGTTGTAAAATACCTTCTTTTTCTTTTTAGAGCAGTTTCATAAAAAAACATGGTTTTTTCCGTTGTTTAACGTTTGATTTCTAGAGCAAAAGATAAACAACAAAAATCAAGGCACAGAAACAATGGACGTAAGCAGCTGCTCACACCCATGCTATAACTGGGAGGTCTGTAAATTTACAGTAGCCTAATAATCTGATTCTTGGAAAGATGATGGCAATTGCCTAACTATTGGCATCCATTTGATAGACATTCTTCTATTTCTTTAACATAAGCAACTTCATCTTCAATTTAGAAAATAAGTGAGCAGCACATGATCCCTTCCAGTCTGTTGTGGTCTGTACAAGGTAAAATTCAGAGAATTAGAAACAGAAGAACTAAAGAAAAAGTTTAATATTTTGTTATATAGAGATGCTTTTTAATAAATTTCTAAATTATCTTTTTTTGTTGTTCTTCATGTAACTGCACTAAAATGAAAAGATGTATTCTTTTTTAACCATTGTATTGCCACAGATACACTTGTTGAATTCAGGTAGAATTTCGGGTAGAAAAAAACCCAGTCAAAACAGTGTTCCATGGAGGATATATAAAATGTACGGGTGCAATACAGTAGAGCCAATAGTGGTAGAATACAATGTACCTCATGTCCCTCTAGTTTAGACTATTCCCCTTTAAATGGACTACCTCAAAATTTTTCTGTACTTAACATCTTCATTCAGAATTTGGGACTTTTCATCTTTTCTATATCCAACCAGCAGAATAGTCACCTTTATTCACTGATGTAAGTACTTTACTACTTAATAACTTCTAGTTAGCAGTGTATGGAAAGACTCCATTTGTCCTAGTGTCTATGTTTCATGGAATACAGAATACCAGGTTGGAAGAGACCTCAAGGATCATCTGAAGCCACCTTTTAAATACTGAAACATGAAAAGGTCTCCCCTAAGCTTTCTCTTCTCAAGGCTGAACAAAACCATTTCCCTCAGCCTTTCCCCATGTCAGGATTTCCAGTCCTTTGATCGTGGCCATTCTCTAGACCCTCTGCAGCCTGAGTTTATAAGCTCTGACAAACACTGTATTCTCTTTGTTAATCCCCAGTTCATTCTGTTCCTTCAGTTAAAATTTCTGTTAGAATATAAGTAATAGCAGTCATACACTCAGGGGTGGTAAAACTGAAAACTACCTTTGATTAGTTTCTGTTCAAGTAAAGAAATCAAGAGATTTGCTGAAGGCATTATCTTTCATATACTTTAAATGCTTTCATTTCCAAGAACACTGTCAATATGCGCCTATCTCAGAGGTTCTAAACCAAAAATGAAGTTTTAATTTGGAATCTGGTGTTTAGTTCCAAAAGGTATCAAAGATAATTGTTTTTATTTGTTGTTAGTATCACAGTAGGATATCTGAAGAAAAAGACTAATTTTAGTTGTGGTTATTGAAATATGGTATGAATAACATCAAAACCAGAAATAAATATTAGTATTGATGGTAATTATCTAAGTTGTAATCTAAACAGCTGTGTTTTTCTTATAATAGTTTCCTCTCTTAAAGACGTTTTGTTACATGAATGTTGGTTTCTGTATAAACCCCAAATTTGCATGGGTTAGTGTACCTTAAGAAATGCAGGGGGACCATTCTGAACCATTAACCTTTGAACTTAACCTTTCAGTAGGTTGTATTCAGAACTAAATTCCATTATCTTTTCAGTAAAACAGTTTGTGACATATGGGTTAGATAGTACTGACAACTCTGTATTATATGAACTTTAAGCTAGTATTAATTAATTATTAGAAAATTCATTAGGAAGAAATTTAAGTTTCCAAATATTCTTACAGTTTAGAAACACAGAGCACTAGTATAACAATTTCTCATCTGTTACACTTCAAACTCCTTGCCTAAATACCCTAATGGTGAACAAGAGCATAGTAAATAGTTCTAGTGTACACATTGATTTTTCTTCTTTGACATATGAAATACAAAAATAGACGTATTAATTAAACTTTTTAGCATACTGAGTGGAGTTTTGTTTTCTCTCTTTTTAAGTGTTCTATTTCTCTCCTTTCTCAGTAACTCCTCCTGATGTTCAGCGCTCTGGCGATATGACATGCAATTTACATTCTTTGAGTTACAAATTGGATCAGGAAATTGTATTAGTCATCTTCTCTTAAAGAATAAGTGCAGACAAAGAGACTGAAAGTCTGAAATCCCTATAAAGTATGGTCTAAAAAGTTTTTATTTGCCTTGATTAACTAAGGAGATTGGTGATACATATTGGATTACAGCCACTTTGAATAATGAATTTGCATTAAATTAGTACAATCAAGAAGAACAGGATTAGAACTATGGCATGTATATTTATCCACTCAATAAAACTGTTCATTTGATGAAGTTATTGAAACTTCAAAACAACAACCAAGGTCTGTATAGATTGTATCACAATGACCTAATACAGTGGCACCTAAGTGTAGGTCTTCATGAGTGAAGAAAAGTAAACATGGGCAGACAGATACACACAAATGATTACAAATGTAAAATAAATGTTAATCACTGTTATTCACGTATCCACTAGGCAGAAGTGGGACATATGACTGCACTACCTTAACAAAGAAAGGAAAGAGGTTTTAGGGAAGAATGAGAGCAGCTTGCTCAGTGTGACTTTTTTCTAACAAACAGCCTTAAATTTGTGGAAATTTAACCATCTGATTTTTATATGTGTCTGGTTTCTTACATGTAGTTCAGCTTTTTTGTGACAGCACTGCTAGCAGAAAAGAAATATAAATCACATGTCCTCAACTGACTGGTACTACAAAGCCCGCACAATATCTTCCATCCTCCATATTCCTTTCCTGATTAAAGGAATGGCCCATTCAAATTAAAGACAAGACCACTGGGACAGATATTACAGTAATGTATTTTGTCTTAATATAGACTTCAAACACAGTTGCAGTCAGAAAGGCTGCATTTTGTTTACTTGCTATTGCATCTTATTTAAATTAAATTCCAAGTAATATGAGACAAATCCATTAATACTCTGCAATAAATTCAATTTTTAGGACATCATTAAATCTTGCATTATTTTCTTCATGTATAGCAACTAAAAGGAGTTCTATGCTAAATAATACAATTCTAAATGCATTGTGAACATTGACAGCTCAATAGTGCTAAAAGTTCCCTATGTCCAGAAACACAATTTTATCTTTCTTTTTATAGCTCGAACTTAAAAAAGAAACAAATCAACAACAACTAAACAAACAAAAATGCAAAACACCCAGACCAAGGAAGAATACCTCATTGTGTAATTCTTCATACATTTGCTATTACTTTAATCTGTGTAGATATTTTAAATAATTTATAACTTACAATTGTCAAAAACAAAGGCTTATATACTCAGTCCAGATCCATGTATAATTATACTTTTCTGCCCTGTTTTCTGTGAAAGACAATAAGACATCTTTGAGTGTGATGCTCATGTTTCTTACTTTTCCAACAGATTTAACTTTATAATTCTGCACCTCAGGAATGATCATGTATTCTTGTGGAAGTTGTCCTATACACTTTTTTTTTCCAGGCACACATGTTAGTGATGATGACATGTATGAGGACATCAGACAAGGCTCTTGAGGGGATGGTGTAAATTTCTGTTGGCTTCCACAGAACAGTATGTTGGAATTTTACCTATGGTGCTGAGCAAGGTGCTGCAGAGTCATAGCATACATAGATTTCCAGTTGTATTTTTGTGACTCCTGTACCACGTCTACTCTTTTGACTAGGTTTAAGGTAATCTGCCCCTTCGATGCTTTGTCAGCTAAAGAGGAAACGAATTGCTCAGTCAGCTCCGAAGATGGCTAGTAACCGGGTCTAAACCTTTTTCACGAGTAGGGATGCTTGTAAGAGTTAATACAAAGTGCCAGTAGATGGTGCTCAAGGCTACTTAGCGGAAACCATGGCTTTGTAGGACAGAAACCCTCATTGCACTTCAAAGTCCCTCCCACTGCAATCCTTATCTAAAGCGCTTACCAAAATGGATTTCAGCTCCAGCTCACGCTGGAATCTGATGCCCCGAAATTTTCGAACCCCTTAACATCCTGAAGGTGAATGTCAACTACAAATCTTAGGACCTTAAAATTCAGAATACCTTCATTTTCATCAAGGTCTATACCTTAGTGGCTTATGCAAACCTTAGAGAGAGATATTAGTTCATTCTTCATTCACTCAGGAGATGTAAATATTTTTTTCTTGTGCTGTTTAATCAACTTCTTTGACAATGGTATGTGGTTCTGTCACATCCCTTACCTCTGGAAAGGAGCATCTTGTGGAAAGGAAAATCAGGCATTAAGTTGCAAAAATAAAAGCAGGAGATGGAAGGATAAGGAATAAAACTTGCTGCTCTAATGAGGAAAAAGTAATCAAAATCATAAGTCAGAGTTAAAAGTTCCTAGACAGAAAAGTGTAAGATGATTGTGAAATGAGAAAGAAAGACCGTCAGATAGGAACATAAAAAGAGTAAGCCCAAGGGTATACTGTTAGATCAAAGGTCTCTGTGCTGGCTATTTCTGGCTTTTGCTAATACCAAATCTTAAAGAGGTGCACGAGAACAGAGCAAGTGCATAGTCCTGTTGCCCCAGAGTATTCTTCTCTTCAGCCACTTGTGGCTCAAGGACTTTTAAAGCCAGATATACTGTCATGTTGTTTCATATCTTAGATCAGGAGATAGGGCAACTGTGAGGCATGCTTGGAACTACAATGTAAACCTTGAGAAAACAGGATCCCACTCAATGATTGTATTTATTTACAGTAAAACACAAGATCTCCTGATCTGATTCCATTTAAGGGAGACTTGGAACTCAGATTTTTATTTTGTGGTTTATGTCATTGCAACTGATCACTCCCTGGTTGAATCCCCTAGCGTGAGATCTCAGCATTATTCTCTCAGTCTCCTCTTCTTCCCTTCCTTTCCTTTCTCTGAAGGGCTGATGGCCTCTGGATATTAATCTTTAGAGAGGTGGACGTTTCAGCTGAAATAATTCACCCCTCTACCACTTACTCTTGTCTTTGTGTCTTTTTTTGTAAGCTTGGTATTCCTGAGCTGTTTGTTATCCGTTATGAGTGCTGGAGGTTTTAGAAGACAGTCCTTACTGAGTACACTTTTTTGCTATTTTTTTTTAGATTTCTGTCAAGATGAGTCAGAGAAAAAGGCATTATCACTAAACTATTAAGTTTAAATGGTTGGAGCCACATGAAATGCCCGGATTCACAATTTTCTGGGTTCTTTTGTTTGTCAGGGTTTTGTTTGTTTGCTTTGTTTGCTTTTACTTCTTTACTTATCCCTTCGGTTAGGTACATATTTATTCCTGATATAAACAAGGAGTCATTCGTGTGGGAGTGATCACTTGGTTTTATCCTTGGTGATACATCTTGATAATATTGGGGTTTAGGGCAGGAATGTGAACAGTGTGAGTAAATAGGGGAACTGACAGTACCAGAAAAAGTTGTATATGCTTGTGACCTGTGTGCCTTGGGGAGGCAGGGTGAATATGTGACTGTGCACAGGCATCTTTGTGAGTGTGTGGTTAGAGCTTTGGGATTAGTAACAGAAGTTTGTTTAGGCATTTTCAGTAGTTTATTAACATTTTGTGAGCGTTCAGTATTGTTCCTCTGTAGTGTTACTGATAGATATCCAAATTTTATAGCTTACTGTCTTCCAGTTTGTTATTCATTACTAATATATTAATAAACCATTTTGTTATTGGTTTGATTTTTGCTCACACGATTCATCAGTTTCTTGGTGTGACAAGTCTCAATACTGTCATTCCAGTTTTGTCCCTGATGGTTGATATTGGTTTATGAAGCTCAAGATTTGGGAAGTCCTGTGGCTCTTCTCACTCAATAGTAGTAGAAGCCACCTAGTTTCAAGCAGTTTTTGAAAAATATTTTTATGTGGGCTGATAGCTCTTAAAGTCTAGTACCTCAACACAGTTAATAAAATCACATGTGATAAAGTCAGCAGCTCAATATACAGTTGGGCTACAGAGGAAGGTCTGCTGACATCTTTGATATGAGAAAAAACACAAAATAATAGTTTCTAGTGTTCCTCTCTGTAATTAAAGAGTACCTCAAATGGTATGTAAAG
Source organism: Merops nubicus (assembly GCF_000691845.1). Lineage (NCBI taxonomy): Eukaryota > Metazoa > Chordata > Aves > Coraciiformes > Meropidae > Merops > Merops nubicus. The sequence continues at coordinate 37,768 of NW_008620996.1, read as the reverse complement.
AAGAACTCTCCCAGCCAGATGAAATAAAGTACATTTTTCATATGGTACAAAATTAGGCAATGACATGCATTATTATTTAATGTTAAAGCCAAGACCTGTGCTATATCCAGCAAGTTAATATGTATATACAGTTAGACTAGAAGAGATATAATCAGAAAGCATTAAAGAGCAAGATTCGTAAGGGAAATAAAAGTCATATGAGCTAAATATGTCTTAACTCAGATTTGGCAAAGATTTCGCTAGTGAAGATGATCCTCTCCCCTTTGCAAGGTCTGTTGCACTTTCACGTGAAACATCTAGTGTTTTTATCTCTGGAAAACTGATCATCATATTACAGAAATAATAGTTTTGATGAGGAGTGACAACTCCTATTAAAAGAAAAATAAAGGAGACATTTAATTTATGAGATGAAATAAACATAACCAAGTCAAGTTCTTAAGTAAGCTCCTCTAATTTAAAGAAAAATATTGAACAGTTATTTCTCAAGTGATAAGGAGGACAATATAATTACAACTTTTTTTTTTTCTAATTTGCATCTCATGAAAAAATGAATCAAAGTATAAACTTATTAAAGTGTACTCTGATCTCTTTAAGGAAGGTACAGCAATGTGAAGTCACCTTCAATAAAAGAAACATCAGCTAAGGGCCTAGATGTATTCCTTTCTTACTGCTTTCTTTTTACATTTTATAGATCCTTGTTTGCTTAATATTAATAGGTAACACCTTGACATTTACATTCCAGTTGAAATATAATTAATAATTATTTCACATTTTTCTAAATGGATATGAATATAGAGAAAAATCTAGCTCAGCTATGGAAAATTTTAATTATTTTTTCTTTTGCACACATTTCGTAACTCTAGAAAGGAATAAGTCCTCCAAAGCAGGAAATACTTTTTTCTCCCCATTGTATAAAACAGATAATTTATTTAAGACTCAACTGTAGCTCAGGAAGATATTGTGATGGCTCGAGGCAAACCTATATATTGTAGAATACCTTATTTTTTCTGCACCAGCTGAACCTCCAGTCACTCAGCTTTCTGGTGTTGCTGAAAACCCAGGCATCTGAAATGGCATCAGGCAGCTCTGAATTAGGTACTAATTTACAAGCTTAGAAATCTAATTTACACATAGTTATAAAGAGAAATTTTAGATTATATGTGTATCTTAACCTGAGGCTGAATCTCACCCCTTGTGATAAACTTCAGCCTCCCAATTATTTTAATATTATTTGAGCTACATATTTTTCATAAAGTCTCTTAGTAAAGATTTGCCAAGTTCACACAAATATTTTTGAAATTTATCATTCTCTTGCTATGAAATTAAGAATGTAATATTATAAAACAAGGACAGCAACACTTAAATATTCTACATGGATTTGAGTATAACCACTGCAATATGCCCGCAGTCATATATAATTGCATGATATTATGAAGATTGTGCTCAGGAAAACGTGCATTATGAAGTATATTTATTGTTTTACTGATAGACTATGTGTTTATATTGTTACAAATGAATTTTGCTTTCAGCAAGGTGCCTTTAGCAGGTCCTCAGTTATTAATAACATCATTCTATAGAAAAGATGTTACAAAATATCATATTCTGTTACAAAACTAGACAGAAGGAAAAAAAAAAAGAAGGAAAAAATAAAGTAAATTTTTATATAGTAAAGTTATCAACACAGGACATTATATGCAAATCCACCAGAACATAAGACAACTGAAAAAAAAAAAAAAAATTTCTTTAGCTTATTGTAAAAGATAAACAGCAGCTGGTATGTTTCAGTCCCTGGTGCCATCAGCAGAACTTACAAAAAAAACAAAAACAAAACAAAAAATGGACAACCTATCTGAGAGTCCAGCTATGTTGCTACAGTGCAGAGCACTCTTACTGACACCTAACAAATACCTGGACATAATGCAGTGCAAAGTCATATAGAAATAATAGCTCAAGTCTCAGAAGTATAGTAGATATGACTCTATTATTTCCATTTGTGGACTTCACTTACTTGAGAGACACAGGTATCCCAGGCTACCTCTGTGATTCAGATGTACTGTGGATATTATTCTGAACTGAGTCTGTATAAAATGTTTAAGTGATTTTTCAACACCTCAGTTTCTCCATATGTTTAAACTTTGATCATGATATTTATATAAGACTCAAAAGAGATAGTGAGACCCAAATCACTGAAGTGCAAAATGCTTTTAAGAACTGTAGCTAAGACTGCTATATAATTATTTAGTAATTCCAAACAAAATGGATTTAAAATTATAAAATATAAGAATAGTGAGGGAAAAAAAAATTAAATATAAGCATGAATAAGGAAGTTGCTTTGATATTATTAGAAGATATTTTTAAATAAGTAGTTTGAGATCATCAATGTTTTGATACTCAAGGAGATATCAATTCTACCTTAATTAGAAATAGTTACAGGCAGTTATAAAGGCACTATTCAACTCCATTTGGATGTTTCCTTCTCTTTAGATTTACTATCTCTATTTTCACAGTAGTTTGGACATTTGTAGTAATTAAAGTGTTCCATAACCTGACATCTTCTATATCAAAGTCACAACATTCCCGTGGTGAAGTGACTCCACACTCATGTGAAGAGGCTGTTTTGGTGTCTCGAGAGAGAACAGAGAGTACCATTGACATACCATTTCAGGACAGCTTTTTCACAGAAAGTTCAAAGACCCACTTACAAATTGCAACTGAGTGAGTTCTTTGGGGCTTTGTTAATATTCGCTGTGCAAAGAGCCAAAGGAGATTGGAAAATCATATAGGAGTGCAGGGAATGCAGCATATGAGGAAGTGACACCTGTGAGGAAATTAAAAATCACTTCAGACTGGGATGTGATTGAGAGAGATCAAAAAGTGGGAGAGGTGACAATCCAGGACTGCCCAGAAATGCAGACATTTCTGCATTTGGACACAGAAACTTTAGATATTGGCATCCTTCAGTAATGCAAACCATTATAAATGATGGAGTTGGGCATTCTGACATTCCACAAGTGTGTTAACAGTAGAAGAGATCAGCTAGGTCACTGAGCTCAGTCCCCCACAATCACTAAATTGTTTAGTTCAGGTAACTCTAGAGAACTTTCAAGTTTTCTGAAGATCAGACACCTCACTTGTGACCCTCACTGTTGTATGACTTTTTTTTTGTTTTGTGTCTCTCTACTACTATCATTCACAAGTTTTGCTTTTATTCTGAATAGTTCCCCAATGTAGACAGGGGTTACCAGTCACTACTGTACTGATAAAAGGCATGGATGAATCCAAAAAGACTTCCTATTATAAGGACTACCTTCCTGGAAGCTGGTCTTTTAAGAGAGGTGATAGGACCTCTGACACTTGAGATATTTAAAACTGCACTGAACAAAATGCAAAGGAGAATATTGAAAAGATCAGTACTACACTAACAGATAAATGGGGCAGGTGACCTATTACATCCTTTTAAGCTTCACTGGCATTTGACAGCTTTCTTAAAGAAAATACTGTACTTCCAGGTTCCAGCTGAAAGAAAATTTACTAAATTTAGTTTCTTGTTCTTGCAGACAACAAAGTGAAATAAATCGTATTAATTGTTGTCTCCTGCAGGAAAAGTATTAAATTATCAGGTATAAAGAAGATTGTTGTCAAATTTCTACCGTGCTTGAAGGTAGCAGCATTTATAATTTTTTTAATTATTTTTAATAGAATGAAATTGTCAAAGCAATTTCTTAACTGGGAAACCTTCACAAAATGCTTCTTACAGATTTTTTTTTTTCAGTATCAGTGTTCTTTAATGCCTATTTCTGCCATGCTGTATAAGGAAGGCACAGATTTAACTAGAAAAATGTAGATCACAGGTATAGCTGAGCTCTTATCCAAAATTTATCCAAAGCTATAGCAACCATTATTTAGGAACTGTAGCTAAACAGCTTTATTTAATGGAACACAGGTTTTCTTTCATGTATAAAATAAGCTGACCAGTGCTTCATAATATTTATATAATAATAATTTTAATAATTTATTAAATTTAATAATTTTACATAATGATTCAAGATTATTTAATTCTCCATCTTTGCTGAGAGTGAGATCACAAAAAAAAGGTATTGGTACATAACTCTCCCTAAGTATTTCAGCAGAGTATCATTAAATATGTTGGAAGCTCAAACTCAAACTTGTTTTTCAAGGTACCTTTACTAGTCATAGAATTATAGAATCATTTAAGTTATAACAGATCTTTAGGACCGTCGAGTCCAACCATTAATGCAGCACTGCCAACTCCACCACTAAATCATGTCCCAAAGCACCACATCTACACAGCTTTTAAACACCTCCATAGATGGTAATACCACCACTTTGCTGGGAAGCCTGTTCCAATGCTTAATAACACTTTTATTGAAGATATTTTTCCTGATATACAACCTAAACCTCCACTGGTACAACTTGTGGCCATTTCCTCTTGTCTTATCACTTGTTACTTGGGAGAAGAGACCAACTCCCACCTCATTACAACCACCTTTCAAGGAGTTATAGAGAGCAATAAAGTCTCTCCTCAGCCTTCTTTTTTAAGAATAAAATAAAACAGCATAAAGGTAAAAAAAATAAAACAATATTCCATGTATGTTACTTACTTGCTTGCTTATAAGAATTTGTATGCTCTAGTATCTTGTGTTTCAGACAAAATGTTGCCCTCACGGTTTCGTTACCATCATACATTTGTATATTCATGCTCAACACACTTACACAATGAAGGTGTTTTTGCTTTTATTCTTGCAGTATATGCACGGAAATACCAGCTGTGTTCTAATCTGTTCCAAATATCACTAGTTAGTGTTTATACATTATTTTGAAAACATAAAGTACTATTTATTCTATTTTTTAAAAATCAAAATAATGAGTAAATGTCATTTTTTTACTGTGGCCTAAGACATAGAACAAATCAATATATATTTTAGTCCAAGTCTGAGACTGCGCCACTCAAAAAAAAGGAAAATAAGTTAGCTTAATTGAATTGGAAGTGTATGAAAGAGAATAAATAGAGTAACTTCAGTCAGGTAATTGTCACTTTTCTGATAAAAATACCTTATTCAGAAAACCTAGCTTGAAATACATTGAATATTGTTTCACTTGGTGGATATATAGGATGAATAAATATGCTTTGAGATTTTTGTTGTTGTTGTTATAGCTTCCTTTATTCTGCTATAGTCTTTTTTTCCACACTATACTTATTATTGTTACTTCCACTAGAGCCAAAGGCAGCAAGTACTCATGCATTAGTTATTATACTTGCAAAAAAAATGTCTCCTAAGCATACATTTTTTGGCAGATTTAGGGGCACACTCCACTGATTATTAGGTGATCATTTGTTACCTATGAATTTTGAATCTATCCTGGGTGATTCTTCCAGCAGACTTGAGTTTAGGATGCAGCTGAATAGGATAACCTTATTATGAATCAAATTAAAAAATTTTGAACTTTTTAAACTTATTGAGAATTACTTAATAACTAATTATTGCTACACAGGAGATTAGCCTAAACAGTGAAGAAATACAATGCCTAAGGTAATGCAGGTAGAGCTCACTGTATGTCTTTTTCATGAAGTTTGTATCTTATACATAGAGTACAATAAGCAAATTTCTAGCCTGTTTACTGACAAAAAGCATTCAGAAGAAGGATTTACTATACATTTTAATGGGATAAGGTTAAAGCAACAGGAGAATTTGGTGAAGCAAATATATTTCTGCTGAACACCTATTAGATGTCTCTTCCCGGCCTTTTCATTTGTCTGGAAAGTAGTGTGGGGAGATAAAGGAATGATCTTGTCCTGTTAATACCTCATTTTTTTTAAAGTTCCCATTATTGTCTTTCTAGTTATACATTTTTTTACTATGTTGTTCTTTATGTGAAATAAAGTAATCACAAGAATTACAAAGGAAGCCTCACAGTTTTCTATCATTTTTTCAATCAAATAGGCAACAGGCTAGGTTTTTTTCATGCATTATTCTATCATTGTGAAATAATCTTTCCTAAAAGATAATTATAATGGTATTGTTAAGAAATTACTTTAAAATTATGATTGACATTTTAGGACCAACATAAACCAAACGAATATTATGTGAAGCTGACTTGTTTTCTTTGACTGATTGCTTAATATGGACCCAAAACACAGTTTTCTAAAGGGGAGATAAGAAATTCAAAGGTGCATTACATGTACATACTGAAGAAATCTGAAGAAAATGCAAAACGTTGAATTAAGCATAAAGAGAGCAGATAACAATGAAGCTAGTGAATTTAAATAAATCCATTTCAAGACTTTATGATTGCTGGAGTTTTCTAATCACTGTCTCAGGACATCTGAAGAACAGTCAGTAGAACCAGAATAATCAAATAATTCCTCTGATATTTATGCTTGATGCATAACTGCAAGTGACAATATAAAGGAATGTATAAGTAACTTAGTTGTATCAATTTATTTGTATTACAACTGTGATTTATGGGTGGGATCAAGGCAATTGTGGCAGTTTTACTGAATGAAATACCTAGACTCTTATATTTATCTTGAGTGACTCTTACTCAAGAACACTTCCTTGATAGACAGTCTTGAGAACTCTAAAGAGATAAACAGACTTTCAAGTTGCTTAGAGGATAGGGTCCAAGAACCTCTGTTATGGAATTTAGGTGCCTGATCCATTTCTCCAATCTAACAATTCCTTGCCTAATGCGGTTCTGGTATCTGCAATGAAACCAGACATGGTTCAGGAAGAGTATTATGCAAGACCACACAGCACCAACAATACCCCTTAATCTACCTTGCATGTGTTTCAAGTCTGTGTTCTTTAAAGAGGCTTCAAAAAAATCTGAATTATGTCAGAATGATTGGGAGCTGGCAGAGAGGCATGGTCATTGTTGGCCAGAAGCACTAAAAGAATTTTCACCTCTGTCCCATATACCACAGTGAGAAACCAGAAATTCAGCACATGAGATCAGTGCATATTTAATGCCCTTTCTGAAATTATAATGGGTAAAATGCTGTCAAACATATATCAGAATAAATATGCTTTGGGTTCAAAATGAAAAATTCTCCATTTGGTTTGAAAAAGACTGGTTAAAAGGTTGGACTGAGTGGTTTTAGTGCGCAGAGGTCATAGAAAATCTTATTACATATCCATTTTCCCATGCCGTTGCTTTACAACTTGTCATAATATGATAGAATCATAGGTAGTACCTGACAGCTAAACACATAGATGTGTACATTAAAAACATCTGGATTTGTGAACTTGGGCCATGGTTGTTGGTAGAAGCTAAGAAGCATATTCCATAGTTCTGTTGTGATCATGATGGTAGCTCAACTGTTGCTCTCAATTCCAAAAACTTTCTGTGAAATATCCACAATATCTGCATAGAAAGATGAGGAAAGACACAAAATCCTACCTTGGGCATAATTTTGTCTTGTAACTTTGTGGTGCCTTCCCACATACTGCATGTATTGTTAGTGCTATGATTCTATGATTCTTAAGCATGTAACTGGAAAAAAAAATTAAAAAGTTTTTGATTTTAACTGCTTGTCCTATGTTGGACATATTAATAAAATGCTGACCTGGAGAAAGCACCTGATTGTAGAAACGCTAAAATACTGACCGGAGTCAATAGGGACTGGGAATTCAACACTTTCAAACAAAAAATCATAGGGGTGAAATTTTGACCCCTGTGAACATAATATTTCAAGGTACTTCAGTAAGACCAGGATTTCATGCTAAATCTCAGAATGCAGTTACCCCAGATGAAAAGCGCCCAAACTAAGAGGCCTGTTTGGAAAACCAACTTCTGAATGAAACACTAGAATTTACACAAAGAGTCATTATCAGAACTGAGATGAACTCATGATTTCCTGGCTCTCACTGATTGAAATTACTTCTTAGAACTGGCAAGCACAGCAATAAAAGCAAATTTTGTACTGCAATCATTTCTGATACTGTGTCAGACTTCATAAAATATGTTCCTTGGGGGTGAAATTAATGAGCAACACATAAAGACTGCTTATTCACACTTTATGCAGCTGCACTTATGAGAGGATTGGGAAAGATGAAATCCAGCCTCAATACAAGGCCATGATGTGATGTGGCCAAACTTCAGGGGGTTGTGACTTTCATTTAACCTTATAGGCAGGAGTAATGGCTGCTGAATCTCTTCATGTTCTTCATAAGGATTACAAGTGGCTTGGCCTTGACCTGATATTTTGCATCTCTTTTCCAAGCCTATTCCTAAATGCTTTGCCACAACTCTGTTTGAAGCAGAATCAGGCCTTCTTCCACAGCTTTCATAAAGGAGGAGTACTTTTCTTCTTCTCATAATTTCTTTATTAGCAGTTTCTGAGTAGGATTTACTTAGTGCACTTACTTACTGTGAGACTGATAACTTCAGGTAAGTTATGGACAACTCACAAATAATGGCTGTCCATGTTTCAGCTGGGATAGACTTAATTTTCTTGTAGGTGGTGTAGTGCTATGTTTTTGATATAGTGAGAGAATAAAGTTGATAACACACTGATCTTTTAGCCACTGCTAAGCATCACTTATCCTCAGTTAAGGACTTTTCAGTTTGCCATGCTCTGCCATGAGCAGGTGCACAAGAAGCTGGGAGGGAGCATGGCCAGGACAGCTAACCCAAACTAGCCAGAGGGATATTCCCTATCGTAGGACATCGTGCTCAGTATATAAACTGGTGGGGGTGTGTGTGTGTGGTAAAAATAAGTTGGTAAAAATGTTGGTAAGTACTTTAAAATTAAAATATATTTTGCTACTCTCAAGTGGAGTATTGTTTTATTCACAAGAGAGACTTTGCTGTATTTTTTAGTATTCTCCAACGATAACTGTGGTAGGATTCCTGTGTGGTAAGAAAGACAGAATTCACAGCTTATCTAGATGATATCTTGACACTCAATGGAAGTTCAGTCTCCTCCTTCTTGCAGTTAGTTTGACTTCATATAAAGAGAGATAGCTCATCTCTAGGATCAGGCTAATATTTGTGTTAGCTCATATCCAGCACTGCTATCTCAATTCAGTACTGTAGTAATTACAGTAATTTTATGACTTCCAGTCCAAGAAGAACTTGGAGATGCACAGTGCAGTAAGATCATGTCAGTACACCAATGTAGGCATTTCCAATGGTGTTAATTAGGATGCTTATCCTAATTAATCTTCTTAATACAGTAAATGATAAGTAAATATGCTCAGAGGAGGAAGGTGGATGAGGAAGGATAAATGTATTAACACAGAAGAGGGTGCAAATCCCAAGCTTGTCAGAAGCAAGAGCTATACAGAATATTATGAATAACTTCCTCAGAAATAAAATATGTTTAATGTATTGATCTTGAAGATAATTACACCATAGTTTCTTATTATCCTACTGACAGACTTCTAAGGTGAGCTCCTAAAAATACCAAAGGTAATTATACTCTCTTATGAGTGTCATTTGACTCCAAGGAAAGACACCCTGATGAAGGCAGAGTTAGAAACATACCTCCATAAAAATATTTGTTTCACCTCACAAATAGATGATGTCCTCTAAAATCTCTTTTGGATTGTCCCATCTATTGTGTTTAACACTCTCATGGTAGTATGAAACAGAAGAACAATTTATAACTTCCTGTGTTAACTACATTAAATAATAACAACTTTAAAAAAAAGTGGCGGACATATTTAAAAGAAAAGTATTTCTGTACAATGTTCATCCAGAATTTCCTGTGTTTGATTACTCTGAAGACTAATCCTCTATCCCCTGCTTTTTATAAAAATTCACAAAACATTATATTTGTTAGAATTGTTCTTGTTGGTGGTCTATTCACTTAAGCGTGTGCCCTTATCACTTTATGATGAAGATTAACTTGTATTTTCTGTTTATTTTGAATGCTTATTTGAAGCAAACAGAAACAATCTCCTTTTTGAAAGCTAAGAATCTAAGGTGGCTTTCTAAAAATCAGCAAATCAAAATAGATCACCAGACCAAAAAGTTTACATTCATGAAAGCTTAGAATAAAGTTGTTTGAACAGATTGTTTAGACATTTTCTTGTTGTCAACTTTCAAAAAAATCGGGTGAAATAATTGTCTTTCTTTTCTGGCAGTTATATTTTTATTAAGAAATTATTTCAGTTTTTGCTCAGTAGGCATTTTCTTTACACTCACTTATGTGGCCCCTCATAGCATATATCATGCCATTGGTTTTGGAAGGTATATGTCAGGTTCAGGGTTGAGGCCCACAATTGAAAAGGAATAATTTATTATAATTCTTTTACAATTTTTGTCTTCCTAGAAAGTGCTGTAAATGTGGGTGTTTTGTTGTTTTTTGATTTTTTTTTTTTATAACTGTTATCTCCTCTCAATATTTAATTTAATATAAAATGAAAGATGAAAGAGTTCATCTTAGGATATCAGTTTTTGTGGCAGAGCTGAGCTTTGGCTAGAATAGACTAAAATTGATTTGCTTGTTTAGATTATTTACTTGTTTGTAATGGTGATTTTCTTCTCTATTCTGAAGATATGAAAGGGATGAGATTCATTTGATTACTTCTGAACGTAATTATGTTGTCCTTCTGGCAACATGAATATAGTGAAGTAATACAAGAAGGCTCCAGGAAAACGCTTACACACTGCTTCCTACTGGAAATGAAATAAAGACCTCACTGAACATTTAATGGAAATTTTTAAAGGAAATTTTGAACTCTCCCCTATTTGCAAAATGAGCTAAATAATATCTCTCTAATTTAAAAGTATACAGTGCTTTGTAGTTTCTTAAATATTTTCAAGTATTGGCTTAGTTATTATGCAAAGTAGTCTGTATATAAGCATATATGTATATATGTTATAATATATAAGCACTCCTAAAACAGTGATGTTTCTTAATTGCGAGCTGCAGAATGGTGGGTTTCAAAACCTGGTGGTAAAGTATACTGAGAAGTTTGTGTAACAGGCAATACTGAAGTTCCAGCAATACTAAGGCAAGATGAAAGCATTAAGATTCTTGGTAATTAAAGGAAAAAGAAGAAAAGCCGGAAGGGTCTTGTAGAGCAGTTTGAACTTTAGATAAATCTACTGGCCAAATTTCCATCACTTGCCTGTTTTAGGTGAGACCACATGACAAAGAAGGACTAGTAAAGAATTAATTTATGCCTGTTGTATGTAGTTGTGCTCTCAGGTTTCTTTACAGTAATAGGAATAGGGTTGTAACGCTGGTTCAAATCCTAGAGGACTTTGGTTGGATCCATAAATGGGCAAATGTTTCTCCTTTCGGGTTTTTAGCAGCTCAGAAATTCATCCTGTACATGTAAGTGAACTAAGGACCCTGTGTGACACTACTCATCAATTACCTGTCTAAACCTTCTATGAAAGTCCCACGACTACGTATTTGGTTAGTCTATATATAATCAAAGTTCACATATTTATTGATATGTAACTGTTCCTTCCACATGGTGTGGATTCTTAACAGTCCCTGATGATTAAGAGTTTAGAGTAGATATTATCCTTCAGTCTGGGTTTGATTAAACACAAAGAGATTATGGACTGTTAAGGAAAAGTGAAAAAAAAAAATAAAAATTGCTTTTGGCTCCTGTTTTCCATCCTTGAAAGGCCTTCTGTTGCAAGTTACAATAATAAGGGGAGAAATAAGTCATCTAAACATCTATTCCACTACCAGACTGATTAATTCTTAGTTTGTCTGAACAGACAATATTTATTGAGTTTAGCAGTGCAAACTCTCATACAGAACCTCTTTCACTTCAGTGGGAGTATGGACTCAGAAAAGGGGAAAATCCAGCAGAATAGTACCAGGATTTTCTCTTTACTTATGTTTTAACTTTAACTCTGGGTAGCTCAGGTGAGCTACACTACACATTCTTTTCTACTGTTAGTATTGGATAAAATACTTCTTTTAATTGAAATGGAATGATGGATCCATAGTTTATTGTTAGGATTAAAAACTTCCAATCCATCATCAAATTTATGAAATATTTCAATTCACTTTATTTCTTCAAAACAAATCAGGAAACACCAGAAGCCAAGATAGGGAGAGAAAACAATGGTGGATTTATATTCATAGCTATTTTTGCAAGAACTAAATTTCATTTTAAGTGTGCCCAGTGATACATTTTCCCTCTTGTTTATCTGGTTTTCTTTCTGAACAGCCTTGGAAGAAATATATGTACAAATGACTTGGAAATGAATATGTTATTCAGCTTGCTGAAAAGAAACAGTAGGAATTGCATATAGTCTTAAATCTAACTTCTTGTTTGCACGTGGGAAGGTGACTTTTTCAGAGGTTACTATAAAATGTGACCTTCTTGTGTCTTGAAAGTTTTCAATTTGATTTTTGATCTGAGCAGTTTTTTTTTTTTTTTTCATTTTTTTTTTTTTTTTATAAAAGGATGATTGAGACAAAAATGTTTTATAAGCAGAGAAATAAGATTGAGGACTGACATGATCTCCCATCCCAAGCTTTCATTAATGGAAATGAATAAATGGAATAGATTTAAAAGTGTTTGAGATTGGAAAACAGAGAATGATTTATTGAATGATGTTGCAGTTTTATTTATGGATTGATTATATTGATTTTGTAGCCATCAAATGTGAAACAAACCATGTTCCTGAATCAGCTTCACAGAATCAGCTTCGCAGCAGCACCCCACACAAAGTAACACTTTGGTTAAAAGTGTGTATTTACAACAAAGACAGTAGTTACAGCATGTTTTAGTTCTATTAGACACATAGGGAAGATGACTAGACATATTTTCTCCTGACAGTGAAAATTCATTAATGGTGTGTCCTGGGTTCAGCCAGGGTGGGGTGAATGTTCATAAGGGGCTGCAGCTGGGATAAAAAAACCAACCAGTCAATGGGGTGTGTGGTACCATACTGACATGTCTCCTCTGTATAAGGGGAGGGATGGAGCACTATTTGTTTTTTTTTTGTGGTTTAGCTCAAGGCCTGAGTCAGGAGAGCTGCTTCGTTCAGGTAAGGGGTTTATTGTCACTTGCTTTATATATTAGTTATTATGGTTGTCTCCTCTCTCTGTGTTGCTTTATTAAGCTGCCATTATTTCAACCCACAGGCTTTTTGTTTGCCTCACAGTGACACATGGCAGGGGGAGCAGCCAGCACTGACTGCTGGGGTTTAGCTGCTGGCTGAGGCTATACTACCATATCAACCACCTTGATGATATCTCAAAATGTTGACAAGAAGTATGACATAAATGCTTTTTCCTTTGCTTCTCTGCCTTCCTAGAAGATAGAGAAGATGAGTTAATGGAGAAGACATCTCAGATTGCGGTGATCCAATACTGTTTGCTGGCTGTAGTATCTTCTGTACTCTCAAAAGGCAGTGGGATTTGACAGATGATAAATATGGGAAAATAATGTAGATTTCAGATTGTAAATTTTCATTTTAAGGACACCTAATGTATGAATTTAACAAATGGATCTTCCTTACAGATGAGATTGTTACAGTACAGCTGCAAATACAATGGGTTATTATTTGTATTTATAACATACTACCATAACTTCATAGTTTTGGACTTATAGTAAGACTAGTAGACTTTTTAACTTTAATTTTTGAACCAGTAAGTTAGAAATACAATCTTTTTCTGCACATGCCTTTTTTTTTAGGTTAAGTTTGTCGGTTTTGCTGGTTTTTCATCTGTTATTCTAGGTGTTTCTGTTGTGTTTACTGCAGTAGTCTCTAGTTGCTGCAGACCTTCTGCTTTGCTTGGACAGCTGTCATGTATATATAGCCTAGCAGACTATAATATGAATGCAGGAGACTGTTTATAGTTATCTTTTAAAGAATTGAAATCTTGGATGGTTGCTCTTTATGTAAGAATTTTGGTTGTTGTCAAGAAATGTCTTTTCATAGATGACTGTTGCCAGTCTACATGATGTCACTGCTAAGTTTTTTTTGCTATCCATTAGACTTCACTGAAGTTAATCAAAGATGTTTATACTCTATGCTGTCCAAAACCTTAACTCTCCAGAATCTGCATTTTAATTTCAAAGCATGAAAGTTCTTTACCCATATGGCTGCAAAATTAATCTTTCAATTATGAATCAAACACATTTCACACAGCACTATTTTTTCCCCTCCTTTTCCTAAAGAGATTTTATTTGCAATATTCTTTTTCTTTATATAAAGATGAATTAGACATGATAGGGAATCTATAAAAAGAATATGCCATTTAGCATGGTAGACTGTGCTTTATCAGAATAAATGTTGATATCGTGTCTTAGGAAAGTCTTTCCATGATCTTCAGACTTTATGAATGAATATACTAATTTTAGTATATTTCTAATTAAGTAAATCTTTATATAATTTAAAATATAAATTCCAAGAACTTTGGTGACTTTTTCAGATAAATTTGAATATTTTTCATCATGATGAGGCCTAACAGGATAAGCAGTTGTTCTCTGCTTTGTGTGTGCCTACCCTTCAAATGCTTACACAAGAGAATGTTATACCCATGGTTGCTATTTATCTAAGGTAATCATATACCCATAGTTATTTGTTTAGATTACACAAGTCTAAGCTTAGGTCCTTTTAGTTCTTTTTGTCATAAGCCTGATTTTACATCATCTTACTCATTCCTGTTGCTCTGTTCCAGGTTCCTTCTGATTTTTTTTAATTGCTTAGGATGAAATCATGTGAAAGATAAAATTTAACAGAAATATATAGAAATGGACTGTAGACCTCCAGTATATATAATCAGAGGGAATAAAAAAATACCTCTTGCCAGCATTTATGGTTCCAGTGCATTACAGAGTGGTGTAAAAAGCTAGCTTTCTGATTTACTGCATGTGTGTTCTGCTTTGAGAATAATAAAAGAATCACCTTTAGACATTAATTCATGCAGCCTAATATGGACCATATACTGTCCTTCATCCACTGCTGAAAGGTCTGGCAGAAGATAAAAATGTTTCATGCAAATGTCAAGGTGCCTATGTCCCTGATGGCTTGCTCAGTAAGTAGTAGGATAAAATAGGATAATTAGCCTTCTCTGAATATAGTTCTTAATGCCTGGAAATAAATCTTGCTGCTTTTCAAGAAAATAAAACTTGTATAAATATAGAAAGCTGAAAAACTACATTTTCAGAGTTTCATTAGGCTGGGGCATTAGCATAAATAAGTGTAACTTCATTTAATGGAATTAACTCTGATAAACTGAGAGTCTGACCAATATGAGCAGATTTGCAACGTATAAGCAGAAATTAGCTTGAATACTGGGCATCTTTTAGAAAATGCTAAAAGATGGAATTTGGGATTACATCCAACTTTTGCACTTCAATTTATAAAATATTTTAACTAAAGGAAGGTTGTTTGGACAAACTGAGTAGGGAAGGATGATATTTATTCTTTCATCGAAGGTCAGTTCTTTGTAAGTATGTTTGTTATTCATGAAAATAGTATTCAAGTGACAATTAGGTAGCTCTTGAAACAGAAGTGCCATGAATCAAATTCCAAGGTGGCTCACAAGAATTTATTTCTGAGATCACAGCCATAAAAGAAAATCAAATGTTTGTGTTCATACGCAGAAATGTGATCCTGGAAGAAGACATATATATTTCCAGAAATGAAGTTCCAACCAGATAAGGTTGGCATTAACCTTGGGCTGGTCTACTAAATTTACATTAATTTTGCCTTTTATGGGTAATTGTGACTGATCAGACACATGTGAAAGAGCTGTAGGAGTAATAGAGGCTTTGTAGAGAACAAATTCTCGATATGTAGACAGCAGCCCTTCATGTCAGATGTGTATTTAGTTTAAGAAATATGGGAACATCTTGCTCACTGTGGAATGTGGAACGCATCAGCCAGTAAAAGTCATACTGCTGAGGAACTGGGGATGTGAGATGAAGAGGGACTGGACAATGGCATTAGCAGATTGGTACAGGAAGTATAAGATGTTATGACTATTATGCCGAAATGTTCATTCTATTGTCTCAGTTTCATTTTAGTGTGGATAATTGTACCAGTATCTGCCCTGTCAGGCAGAAAATGATAACTAGCCAAGCAGCACTTGTGGTTTCAGTGACAGAACATGTTTCCTATGTGTTATTTCCTATCTCTTTTTTTCAGTCAATTTGTTAGAAAATTCTTGCACTCTGCCCCAGGGATAGATGCACTTCAACAATTCCTTCCTTGATTAATAACTATTTACCTAGTTCAAAACACTATCTGGAACCATGAACATTGCTATATATGCCAGATAAAGGTAAAAAAACTTGTCTTATTAATTGGTTCTCAAGCATTTTGTAGCATTTGAAGTGTGCATAAAAATAGCTGCGTATCAAGAGTCCACAGCTGATACTGCCTTTTTTCATTCCCTAGGTACTATGCACTCTTACTGGTCTTAGTACTCTGCTAAGCTCACTATCTTGGTATCACCCCTATTCATATTACCCAACTTGGGAACTATTTTCCTAGATAAGAATCAGAGCTAATTTATCTACCAGAAGCTCCTTCCTGAACTTTTCTGTTAGTGATTACTTTACACACTAGGGCATGAGAGGGATATTTTAAAAATATATCACACCTTTATAGTTTTACTCACTTTTTGCTGAAACTGGATCACATCTGGCAGAAGCTGACAGACTGTCTAACTCCTATTATTATTTCTGTTAGACTGAGATACAAGGGTACTGGTAAGAAACAATATGCAATCAAAAAGTAGAAACTCTTGATTTAAATGACAGGCACATATATGTTGTCAAAAAGAGGGGAAAAAATTAAAAAAATCGTGTTACCTAACACATGACAGCACTCAGTTCAGGAAGATTTGCCTTAACTTCTTTGTACAATTCCCCTGCACCTCTCTGTCGTGTCCTAGACAAACAGGAAAATTACTCAAGTTAATTTAATTTCCAGGTCAGGATTAAGGTGAAATGGCATCCAATTCACAAAGTAAAACTTTATTTGCTAACAAAATATTGTTGTGATACAAAAAAAAAACTTTAGGTGCTAACAACATCATTAGTGTGATAAGAAAATAACTGTAGGTGATCACAGCAGTATTGTCAAAATACTACCTGTAAAAAAACTTGCAATATATAACAGCTCAAACCTTGCAATACTTAAACATTCATATTAGAAGGGCAACAGAGAGACAAAGAGAATGAGGAGAGGGAAGAGAGGAGTTTTAACCAGTCCTGGGTCCAGCATTGATCCAACCAGCTGAGAAATCCAGTTCCTGTGGAGTGCTGCTCAGGACCTGGGTCTGTGCCCTTATATAGGCAGCCACAGTGGGTGGGCATTTGGACCCTTATGTTAGTTAGCAGTCATGTGCTGTCCACGCTTCCAGAATCTTCTTGGAAATGAGTTGGTGGGCTATAATCTGTGTTCTGCAATCTTCCCTTGCGAAGTATGTGTTGTGAAAACAATTCTCTCCCCCACAGGCTCCTCCCATGGTTGCTCAGGACAGGGAAGACCTGTGCCAGAAAAATGCCACCCCACCTCTATGGGGCCTCTCTGCCACCTCTGGCCACATCTTCCTGCTCCTGCAACCCTGGCATCACCACGAAAGTAGTCCCCTGCATTCAAACACTACCAAATTTCTTTAGCGAATGTTTGAAACATCAAACCTAATTCTATTGGACTGTCATGCTCCCCTAGTGAATATTGCTGTTACTGAGTACTCTAGCAGCGAGGTCCTTTGGCGTTTTATATAGTATTTTAAAAATATGTTTTCATGCCTTGTTTATTTGTGTTCAGTTTTAGGCGCCTCTCTACAAGAAAGACATTGAGGTGCTGGCAAGAACAACAACAAAACCAGACAAGGGGCTAAAGAACAAGTCTTAGGAGGAGTGCCTGAGAGAACGGGGCTTATTTAGTGTAGAAAAAAAGGTGTCTGAGGGGAGACCTTATCACTCTGCAACTCACTGAAAGTAGATTGTGGAGAGGTCAGTGCCAGTCTCTTCTCCCAGGTAACAAGGGATAGGACAGGAAGAAGTGGCCTCAATTTGTGCTAGGGGAGGCTTAGGTTGGATATTAGTAGAAATTTCTTCACTGAAAGGGTTATCAAGCACTGGATCAGGCTGCACAGGGAAGTGTTTGAATTACCATCCCTGGATGTGTTTTTAAGTCATGTAGATATGGTGCATAGGGACATGGTTTAGCAGTGGACTTGGAAAATTTAGGTTGGACTTAATGATCTTGAAAGTCTTGAAAGATGCTGATGTAAATCTCCTCTCCTGTTCTTATTCCTCTTTCTCTCACCCTCTCTTTCATACTTTCAAAACTTAATCCTTATATTTTTTCATAAATTCAAGCTACCATTTTATGACTAAAATAGACATAAATTTCTTTAACTTTTTCTAAATTTGAAGCTCAGGTTTCATGATGACATGGTGAACTCTACCATTTATGCATTACGTAGAGGAAAAACTACACTTATTTTGGGTTGTGCTGTCTTTCAATTAATCCCTTGTCCTCTTTTCATCAGTTATGGGGAAAAAAATAAAATAACCATTTATTTAAATGCTGGTTTCCATTTTACTTTTGTTATTTAGCTGCTCACCAAACCTGGCATGATTTTTTTGAGTTTGTTTTCAAATAAGTGTTTTCCAGTGATTATTTTTCATGTCAGTGCACCTTTGATTGTATTTTCATTAAGAGGATGCAGTTCCTATTTCACTCAAATCTTCACATAAATCATCTTCACTCGAATCTCAAAAATGAATGACCAACAGTCTTACTTAAGTTTTTGCATTTTGGTTACACTACATTCCTTCTGTGTTCAGATCTGACAAGACTTCAGGTAATGAACTCATGACCTGTAGAAGCAGTAATACTCAAACCTATATTAAAGTTCTGAAAACAAATGTGGACTGTCAGAGAAACAGAATTGAATCATCAGTGCTTTCATTTTCGGGTAGAAAATATCTTTAATTATCTGCAAATGACAGTGAAATGAATGCTTAGCATAAAATGTGTTTTATTGCATATCTAAACTGTTAATTCAGTTTCAGGGAAAAAAAAGTCTGTAACTGGGAGGCTAGAAAGCAACTGCTCTAATATATTTCTGTAACCTTTGCAACAACAGAGAAAAAAACATTCAAGAATAGGTTACCCTCAGAGCACAGACCCATGGAAATAATTGTTTGTTCACATACATTAACAAGGTTCAAAGAGATATTGATTTATTAAATGATGGGTTGTTAGTGGAGGCAAAGGCTAAACAAACTTGCATGGAAAGAATATTGGTCTAAAAGATGACGCTGTAGCTCTTGTTATAACTAGTATATGTAAATCAATTTAAACTGAATTACAGCAAATTTGCTTGTATTTAAGGCATGCAATTTCATACATTTTTTCTAACTTTAACATATGAATAGTTAATACAAGTTGGCGTGGTACCATTCTTTCTAAGAGAAATCTGTTAATTTACCTCACATAAAGATCCTGCTCATTAACAGCAGTTATCCTCAATTTGTTATAATAATATTAATACATGTCTATTTGGAATTTTTGTAAAAAGACAAATATTTAGAGAGTCATTGATACCTTGATAATGCCTATGCAAATATAGGTTATCTAGATATAAACACACCCTGAAAATGAGAGTAATTGTCCAGCTGGAGAGAAACTGCAATCAGTACTAATGCCTTTTAGCTGTCTAAAAATTTTAAAAAGCAATTAAATATTATATTAAGAAAAAAAACTAGAAAGTGCCACAAAGATAGTTATATCTTCACTACATTCAATTCACTTCATATAATTTGTTTTCATAAAAATTGAATTTGCATTGTTTTTGTGTGTCTAGTTATGGTCTACCTAGAAGGAAAATCAGTTCCCTCTTCAGGTAGAAGCATATATTATTTTTTCAGAAGTACCATTTTCCATAAGGAAACTTAGCCTATTAATTAAGAAACATTGTGGTGGGAAAAAAGAAGAGGAACAAAACTCTGATAGTTTCTTAGGTTTACTCCTGCATGCTTATATACAAATACATTAATGTTACATAAATTAATTTTACTATTCTGAAAATATACTGTATTATTTTATGAATGATGAAATTACTAGTTTTGAATTGACAATACTGGACTATAAATACTCCAGTAGCTAATTAAACAATGAATCAGAGGCAAATGAAAATTATATATAGAATTAGAGTTATATGTAAGGAGAAATATAACACGGGTATAGAGAAAGTAGAGTTTTAATAAAAAGCATTCTGCAATGTAGTTTTATATTGTGACATCAATATTTTTTTGCTATGATTTGAAAGGCAAAGTTTTAATATTCTTCCTCCATGTTTATGTTTAATATAATGTATATACACTTCATAGAATCATAGGATGTTTTGAGTTGGAAGGGACCTTTAAATGTCTTCTGATTCAAACCCCCTGAAGTCAGCAGGGCTGTCTTCAACCAGATCAGGTTGCTCAGAGCCCTGTCCAGCCTGTCCCTGAACATTTCCAGAGATAGGACATCTACCACAGAATCACAGAATGGTAGGGATTGGAAATGACATCAGGAGATAATTTATTTCAATCCCTTTGCTAAAGCACGTTCACCTACAGCAGGTTGCACAGGACTGCATCCAGGCAGGTTTCAAATCTGTCGAGAGAAGACTTCACAGCCTCTCTGGGCAGCCTGTTCCAATCCTCTGTCACCCTCACAGTGAAGTTTTTCCTCAGGTTCAGATGGAACCTCCTGTGTTCCAATTTATGCCCATTGCCCCTTGTCCTATAACTGGGCACCACTGAAAAGAGCCTGACCCCCTCCTCTTGACCTTTGATATTTATAAGATCCACTCTGTCTTCTTCAGGCTAAACAGCTCCAGTCTTAGCCTTTCCTCCTAAGAGAGATGCTCCAGTCCCTTCATATTCATAGCCCTCTTCTGGAGTCTGCTCAGTAATTCTTGTTTTCCTAAACTGTGAGCCCAGAACTGGACACAGATTCAAACCCCCTGAAGTCAGCAGGGCTGTCTTCAACCAGATCAGGTTGCTCAGAGCCCTGTCCAGCCTGTCCCTGAACATTTCCAGAGATAGGACATCTACCACAGAATCACAGAATGGTAGGGATTGGAAATGACATCAGGAGATAATTTATTTCAATCCCTTTGCTAAAGCACGTTCACCTACAGCAGGTTGCACAGGACTGCATCCAGGCAGGTTTCAAATCTGTCGAGAGAAGACTTCACAGCCTCTCTGGGCAGCCTGTTCCAATCCTCTGTCACCCTCACAGTGAAGTTTTTCCTCAGGTTCAGATGGAACCTCCTGTGTTCCAATTTATGCCCATTGCCCCTTGTCCTATAACTGGGCACCACTGAAAAGAGCCTGACCCCCTCCTCTTGACCTTTGATATTTATAAGATCCACTCTGTCTTCTTCAGGCTAAACAGCTCCAGTCTTAGCCTTTCCTCCTAAGAGAGATGCTCCAGTCCCTTCATATTCATAGCCCTCTTCTGGAGTCTGCTCAGTAATTCTTGTTTTCCTAAACTGTGAGCCCAGAACTGGACACAGAACTCCAGATGTGGCCTTACTAGGGCCAAGAAGCGGGGAAACACCATCTCCTTTGACCTACTTAGCCATACTCTTCTTAATGTTGTCTTAATACACTCCAAGGTATCATTGGCCACATCTCTGGGCAACCTGTTTCAGTGTTTTGTCACCCTCACTGTAAAACATTTCTTCCTTAAGTTTACCCTCCTTTAGTCTAAAACCATTTCCCATTATCCTGTAGCAACAGGCCTTGCTAAAAAGATTGTCCCCATCATCATGCTGACAAACTACATCTTGAGCAAATACATATATGTAAGTTTCAAACCCATTCTTTCTATAAAATACACAACAAATTTTTATTCTAATACTAACTGCACAGTTAATTGATCTATTATGAAAATGTGACTCATCTAGTGTACCTGAAAATTTAAAATAATATTGTATTAAAGGACAATCCATTCAAGGATGGTTAAAGTAGGTACTGTAACAGTTGAGTGTACTTAAATGTTTCCACTGACTTAAAGTTCTGTTTTAAAACTTTAAAATGCAAAAACTGTTAAACTTTGCCAGCAATTCTGAATTGGAGAACACAGAATCTTGCCATAATGCATGCATGAGGAATCTAGAATCACAGAATGTTGTAGGCTGGAAGGGACTTCTAGAGGTCATCTGGTCCAATCTCCATTCACAAGTCTTCCTCAGTCAGGTTGTCCATAGCCCTCTCAAGCCTGACCTTGAACGATTCTAGGGATAGGACCTCCACTATCTCTCTGGGCAGCCCATTCCAGTGATCTATCACTCTTACACTGAAGAATTTTTTTTCTTACCCCGAAGAATTTTTTTTCTAATATCCAGTCTAAATCTATCTTTTCCTAATTTAAAACCATTACTCCTTGTCCTGTCATTACAAAGGTATAAAGTTCATCTGGGCCCACCTCTCCAGCCTATCCAGGTCCCTCTGGATGACCTCCTGTCCCTCTGGCATATCAGCTGCACCTCCCAGCTTGATATCATCAGCAAATTTGCTGAGGGTGCACTCGATTTCACTGTCATTATCATTAATGAAGATATTAAACAACACTGGTCCCAGCACAGAGCCCTGAGGGACACCACTCGTCACCTTCCTCCATCTGGACATCGAGCCATTGACCATCACGCTCTGGATACAACCATCCATCCAGTTCTTTACCCACTGAACAGTCCACCATAAAACTCATAATTCCCAAATTTAGAGATTAGGATGTTGTAGGGGACCGAGACAAAGGCCTTGCAGAAGTCAGAGAGACGACACCCATAGGGCTTCCCTTGTTAACTGATGCAATTGCTTCATTATGGAAGGCCACTAGGTTGGTCAGGCAGGACTTCCCCATAGTAAATCCATGTGCCTTAGCATGTCTTCTAAGAGGATCTGTTCCATGATCTTCCCAGGCAGAGGTGAGGCTGAAAGGCCAGTAGTCCCCAGGGTCTTCTTTTCTACCCTTTTTAAAGATGGGCACGACATTACCCTTTTTCCACTCACTAGGGACTTCACCTGACTGCCATGACTTCTCATATGTTATGGAGAGTGGCTCAGCAACTGCATATAAAACCAAACCAATATAAATTTCAAGTCAATTTCAATACCAAATGAAAGTAGGGAGTGAGGAGAAATCAGTAGTTGCACAGCACAGTCAAACTTCAAACAGCTATTACTCAAAACATTTACATTTCCAGGTAGCTGCATACTGGTCATATTTGAACAAAGAGTTCATTTTCACCTGGAATGCTATTCATTTATAGAAATTATAAGACTAAAAGTCTGAAACATTATGTTGTGTTCTGGCTTCTGCATCCCTCTTCCTCCCTGACAAATATGAGAGACCATCTGACATCAGAATACTGAGGTTTTGTTGTTTGGGGTGTGTGTTTGTTTTTGGTTTGTGTTTTGTTTTGTTTTTTTTTTTTTTTCCCTGTGCACCATACCACATCAAAGTACTTCCCAGTTATTGTAGGTGTACGTGGTCCCACTGCAGAGGTAACCAGCAATGATCCATCACAGTTGTCACATATAGCCTTGTACTATACTTTTCAATATATTTCAGATGGTTTTAATGTATACCTAATACTTAATCATAAATATGTTTTGAATTTTATAAACCTAAGAATTTAACAGATTAATCCAGCCTATAAAAAGGTAACAAAAGCACAAATGAGTGTTTAGAAAAACATCACCTCACGTGTGAATGCAGTAACAGTCTATTTCCATTACCCTTATATTTATTGTACTTTTTTGACATATTACTTGCAGTGTTTCTGAATGAATCTTGCAACAAAGTTGCTAAAGATAGCATGAGAAGTGTCTTTGTTGTAGCTTACTTTTTCTTGGCTCTGTTAGGCACGGCACTAAAGAAAGAAATATTTGGCCCTGTGTATCTGTTATTTGGCAATTTCAAGGATTTTTTTCTTACCTGCAAGCAGAGGTTTAGTTTAAAATGTCACCCACCTTGAGCAATGATGTCATATCCCTCTGTGATAGCTCCCTGAAGTTGCCAGTGCATTAGTGCCATTCTCTCCTCTCATAAATGTTAAACAAGGGCAATAAGGAAAAATCTACCACTTGCTCATGGAGTAAACTTTGTAATGTATAGAAGTGCCAGAGCCAAATTTTAATTCTGTATTAATGTAGAATGAAAAATAACTAAAAAGGGTTCCAGAATTTAATTTTAGCTCAGTTTAGTCATAGAATCATTACAGTCATTCTGACTTCAGGCTTTCACTTACATTTCCAGGAAACTGCATTTCTTACTTTACAATAGCAGATATTGTGGTTCTTGATCTACTTTTGCCAGCTTTCAAAGTTTTCATAGACTCATGATGGGAGAAAAAACTTTCCATGTTATTTTATACTTTTTTTTTTTCCTTTCTAAAACTGGATTACTCTTTATAATGGACAACGTAGAACTGCATTCAGTGAGCTTACAATGGCTTCCATCACCATTTACCATTTAAAAGATGTAATGATATGTAAATTCAGACATGGGAGAAATTGTATTCTGAACTTTCACTCAAAGGACCTATTAACACTAAAAACCAAACCAAGAGATCCGTCTGGGTCAACTTGTTACTTCATTCCTGTATTTACAGGAGTCATTTATAATCTCTCGTAGATTATATGATGAGACAGAAGAAGCAACAGAGTGAAGACAAACTGATGGTGGAGTATGGTCTAGTGTGGTTCAGAAGAGAACATCCATTGGCAGATGGGGATAACTAATGCAAATTTGACCAAATTATATCTTAGCTATATGGCACAGAATCAAGTTTTCTGAGTCTTCCCTTAGATACCATTTCTTTGTTAGCAGTCTTCATGGACTTCTCTTTGTTGGAAAAATTAAAGTGTTACGGTATGCAGTATTAAGTTACTTTTATGAATGGCACAGAAATATAGACACATCCGAAGAAAAAGGGGAAGAACTGATTTCTGGAGGAACTTCCATTTATATTGATTTTGAAGAGAGCCCACAATGTAGCAGAAATAAGATGACCACCTCTAAGATGGGTGGAGTTAGGTGAAATGCTAGCTTAAGCAGCCAAGGCTTGTCATCACCATTACATTATTTTTATTACCTTTTTTTTTTTTTTTTTTCCTTATGTTGGGGACCCTCCAAAGTTTCAGATGTCTAGAAAATCTGAAAATATTTTGGGAAACCAAGTTTTTGGAGACATAATTTATATCTTCAGGATTGTGTAAAGAAAACCCAGTAACCTATGTCAAATACTGAGTAAATACTTTGTGATATTATTATGCATTGCATAAATATTTTGGATTTGAAGCATAAGGAATGTTTGTGTTAACCTGACCAACTGGTAACAAACTGGTAACATTGATGAAATTTATGTTTATACATTTTATTTTCACTATATACAACAAGGCTGAATCAATCATTATAGATCATTTTAGACAAGCCTATCAACTCTATGAATGTTTCTATAGCAGAAAATTAATACTGCATCCTTTTTTTTACCTGTTTTTAAATCTTGCTTACAAGTATAGCACTGAAGATCTTTTTATATGTTGACTTTTTTTCTGCTTGTAAAGCAATGGGATTTTTTTTTGTAAATTATTCTATCCTGTGCCTTCCTGAATTGAGATTCCTGCATGTGAACTGACAGGTGCTAGAAATACTTTCTATGTTTCTCACCTGTGAAGCATCCATTGAGGATGGTTTTGCTCTGTTTTGCTTTATTTTCTTCTTATATTATTGAATATATTGCTTCCTTTGGAGAAAATAACTTAAAGTATTTGGTTTCATTCCCAACTCTAACATTTTATTCCTAAGGAAAGCAAAAACAAAACAAAAAAAACACCCTCCTAGGTTCTTTATAAATCTTTCATGGATTCTAAAAGTAGTATCTTTTTCACTGATACTTTTGATGTCTCTGTTTTGTTACTTTTCTTTGAATGACTGGAAGCTTCTCTTCACAAAAACAGAATGTATCTTTCACCATTCCAAATAAATCAAATCTCTTCCACAGCACGTGTAAAGTTATGGGTTTCCTGATGTACACCTAAACAAGTTTTGCACTGGTCTAATTTTATTTAGTAAAGAATGCATTAGTATAATTCTGCCATCAAAAGCAGAGCAGCTTTTAGGTGCAGCCTCTTATGCCAATATAAAACTGTAGGCTAGGTAAGGAAAGTCCACTGTAAAATGTTCAGATGACTTCTGCACAACAACAGGAGAACTCATGAAGGGAGAAACCCTGCTTCTGAGCACAGAAGGAATGTGCCTCAAGAGCAGGGAAGTATTTGTCCTTCCATCTTCATGTTTTGATGGTAATGGCAATAAATTGTCCTTTGTTCCAGTAAGTCTGCTTTTCAAGAGTGATAAGAGTAATGTGGTGGTAGGGCTTGTGTATCTTTCCTTTTGTGTATCTTACCGTTTGTGTAGCTTTCTTCCCAGTGGCACTTGGCAATCTCATAGCTAACATAAACCATTCAGAGAAATGAGAGAGTTATCCCAGATACTAGATGTTTGATAGGATTTGTCTGTTTTTCAATACCACGTGCAGGAGATCCTAGAAGTTTGACCCCAATAAGGAAAAGTCTCCTCAGGCTGGCAACACTTCTCACACTTAGATGGGCACCTGTCAGCATCAGATTTGTAAACATTTCCATTTGTTTGCAGAACCACGGTATGGCTGAGGCTGGAAGGAACCTCTGGAGTTTGTCTTGTGCAACTGTCTGTCCAAGCAGGGTCGTCTAGAGCAGACTGCCCAGGACTGTGTCCAGATGGCTTGTGAATATCTGTGAGGATATTCGCAGTCTCTCTGGGCAATTGGTAGCAGTGCTCTGTCACCCTCACAAAGAAAAAATGTTTTCTGATGTTCAGACAGAAACAAGACATTACATGAGGGTTGTCTTTGTCTAATATATATAATCTTATGTTCAGTGTCTTCTAGGACCCAAATAATCTTCCTATGACAACTTAGTATTAATGTATAAATATGTATACATATGAAAATGTGTATATAAACACACACATGTATACCTGGACTTTATATACACATTGTCTATATATATGTACATGCTTATATGCACATAGAAGAGCTTCAAGTCAAAGTACCACAAGTACTTTGAGGGCTATTCTACCTCTGATTACACTGGAGTTATCACAAAATGATGGTTAGACTGTATCCTGATGTTTGAACTGGTGTTTGGTATTGCAAGGTAGGGGAAGCCAGATTTGGCACTTTGTCATTCCTTATTGTTAATAGAGAGCAGTGTCTGCACCTGTCCCACAAATCTCTCCCAGGTTTTGACTTGGCAGAAACTCTCTTTTGGTTCCAAAGCAAAGCCCAAGAACTATAGATGCTGGAGACCAGTATTCAGGATCAAAGGTTTTCAGTGTACACACACTCAGAGTACCTAGGGAGCACTGGTTTTGAAATCCTAGCTTATTGATTGTGTTGTTCATTAAACGATTTGCTTTGGTGCCCTATTTTTAGTGATATCCTACTTATTGCTTTCTGTGATGTTTTAATTAATGTTCACAAATGTTATCAGATGAAGGAGAATAAATAAGAAATTAGTTTTGCCATGGAATAG
This sequence comes from Merops nubicus, assembly GCF_000691845.1. Taxonomy (NCBI): domain Eukaryota; kingdom Metazoa; phylum Chordata; class Aves; order Coraciiformes; family Meropidae; genus Merops; species Merops nubicus. The sequence continues at coordinate 10,211 of NW_008620996.1, read as the reverse complement.
CAGCTTGCAGGAGTAATAACTTCAAGCTGCCAACTATGCTTTAATATGCTTCTTTATCTTCCATATTTATTTATATTCAAGTGGAGTATATCTATAACTTAAGGTCTCTTTTCCTTGATGGAAATATTTTTTACTTCATTATCTAAGTGGAAGTGTTTTCACATCCTCCCCCGAATATTTAAGTCTACATGCATGGCAGTGTGATTCTGTATAACCTATATCCCAGAACAGTGTGACAGACTCTGCCTGGGAATATGTGTATGCCCAGTATGCCATGAAAAAAGAATGGAAATCTCAGAAACAAAGATTTCTTTAATTGTTTTCTGGTAAAGTGACAATACGATTGGAGAGACATAAAACTTATTAACATTCCAAGCAACATTTGTGAAAATGTAAAAACGTTTACTTTCTCTATTTGTAGACATTCTTCATCATATTTTTAATTGTATTTCTGACAAACCAATGAGAAAAAAATCATGCTTCTCCTAATAGGTCACTTATGTTCTAGTAGAGGACATTGTATAAATTGTGCATTGTATCATCAAATATTAATATCAACTGTAATGAAAGAGGTAAATGTACATTCCACCTGAATAAAAAGACTGACAGTCAAATGAAAACTTTCATGTCTTACTATATTAACATCTAAAAGTAAGTTCTTTTCTTTTTTAAAGCATTTAAATATCAACATAAGAGGGGGGAAAAAAATAAGAAAAAAGAAACAGATTAAACAGATTATCTTCTGCCTTCACTATGTAAATAGCAGGTCTTTGAGAACAAAGAGATTTAGCTGTCAGTGAGGACATTAACTGGCACAATGAGGTACCTGTCCCAAACTGCACAGTAGTTTTCTTTGCCACTTTGGTTTCATGCTTTGTTTCTCATTTCTGCCTTGTTTGGTCTCCTCATTTGTTTGCTTTTACTGTTTAAATGAAAACACATACCAATCCGAGTAATTTGTATGTTAGAGATGGGATAGACTATATCAACATGTCACAGCCAAGGAAATAAGTAAAACATCTCTCATTATATAATCTAGAAAACGGAGTTGAAAGGAAACCTTTAGTGCTGTGTTTTTCTGTCTTCCTGCTGTGCAATCTCAAATTCTTTTTAATAGACTTCAAAATATCACCCAAGCAGGCGATGCAGGAGATTGAAATCTGTTAAGCCAGGTAACGCTTCATTTTCCACATACCACTAGCTATAAGAGGTCATTTAAAAAAAAAGAAAAAAGTACTTTTCATCGTGTAGTCAACATTTGATTGTTAAATGAAAAATGCTGCATTTTAGTCAGCACAACTGACTTGAAAGTGCAGATTTTTTTTGGGTGCCAGGCTTGTGTGAAGTTATAACACTATTCTTCAAATATACACAGAATCCTTTAGCTTCACATAATGTCTGGGACAGCATGCTAATTGGTCCTTACTGGATGGGCTGTGTGAAATGAACAATGTTAAGTATTACAGGAAAACATGGAACCAGACTCATTTTGAGTGCATAATAAGAGAATATGGTAAAGTGATCACAAGTAAGAGCACAAGAAATACAAGTGGACAAAAGGAAAAAATCCTTCACCTTATTGGCGATTAGGTGTTGGATCAAATCACCTAAAGCAGCTGCAGGATCACCATTCCTGAAGGCTTTAAACATTCAGCTGGGCAAGGCTTTATGGTATCTGGTCTAACTTTGAAGCTAGCCTTGCCCTAAGAAAAAGCTTGTAGTAGAAGATCTCCAGTGGTCTTCTCCAACCTAAATTTTTCTTTGAGTCTGTGTTCAAGAGTTTATTACAGAAGGCTCTTCTGGAGGTTTATTTTTGTCCCTTGCAATGACCAATGTGACCCAGAATTGCCTTATTTTGCCTTAAAAATATTAGCTCATAAAATCTTGGGTTAAATACAGAGCTCCTTTAAAAGCTGGATTTCAGATTGTCTTTGTTTCAGGTAACTTCTGGTATTAGCAACTCTATCCTGTATTTCTACACTGGAATTTTAGCTATGATCTGCTTGATTAGACAGCATAAACAGGAAATACTTAATAGCCCTGTTCTGAAGAGGAAGGCATTAAGTATCTTATTCATAGAAGATTTTCATTAATGTTACCATCTAAACATCTCACAATATTCTTTGGGATTGAAAATTCAATTATCACAGGAACTTCTTTGTGCAAGAAGACAAAATAGGAGAGTAATTATTTTCATTTCAAATGGCCACATTGGTAATACATGCTGCACTTCCCCTCACCCCTGCCCCCTTAACACTGCTTTTATGGTTTTATGTCTTTTATCTCTGAATAACCCAGGGTAGAATTTCACAGTTCTCCTACCCATCAGTTAGAACAATTTTTGCATTAAACACTGGCTGAGCACAGGCATTTGTTGTCTTTGTCTTACAGAAATTGATATTGGAAAGTATAGATGAGACTTTTCTTAAGCAAAGATATTTATTTAAAACAGATAAGAGAGAACAAAGAAATAAAACTGGAAATTCTACAAGAATATTTATCATGGTAATATGATCAGTCTGATCTCTGAGTCATATGTAAATGAACCTATTTGTTTTCCTCAGATTGAGTTCAATCATTTTAGCGTTTTAACAAGCTCTTCTTTGGTCTATCTGCATTAGCTGAGCAACTGCTTCTTCTGGGTTATTCCTTCCCTCCTTATGTCTTTAATCATACAACTTCCATTTGAAATAATCCAGTGTATACTCATACAAGTGTCTCAACAACTTGCAAAACATATAGTGTACATAAGTTATTAGCAGCTTCCAATTTCTCTTTCAGATAGTAAGTTGCTGTCTCCTGAGACCAAGAAGAAACCATGATAAACCAGCATGTTTTTGGAGTCACTATGCCTGGATCTGCTTAAAATTGCACATCTTCAGCCTGGGGCTGTGTCAAGTTTTATCTGCTGAAGTTTGCAAGCCAGAAAAATGCAGATGCAAATTCAGATACATTTCCAAGCTTTTGAATTATAACTGAGTTAGCCATGAATTGGTAAACTGTTGGGACATACACATGACTTATGTTCAGACATTGAGGGGAGAAAATATTCCCTGTCAAAATAGAAGAAAAAGTTCATTAGGATTTAAGATGATACTTTTCATTATGCCACTCTGTGAGGTGACAGTTATTGAACAAAACCTGTGATATTTGCATAAAGTACGCTTCAAGTGATTTGACAATAAATAAAGGAGAATAATTATTTCAGAAGCTAAAGATATCTGAAAACATTTCAAGAACGTTATTGAAAATTATGTATTCCTCATGATTACCTGTGCCTCCTCGTGTTGGTCATAATGATTTGTGAAGTACGGATAATTAACAATGAAATAACCCCGATCACCTGTACAGTAAATTAATGACCAAGAATGGCAAGCTGGAACTATTCTAAGACAGGTAGTTTATGCTATCTTTATTTTCATTTTGAGTATCATTTCTTTTCTGGAATCTACTATTTTTCTCACTCTCAGATTTCTTTAATGCAAAATTGTTCCTGACCTGTTTATTATAAACCCTAGATAATGCCGCTACATTTTATATAATATACATACATTGCATATGTTATTGTATATGATACGTTTATTATTTTCTATAATATATTTCTTGTAAAAAAATAAATCGGTGATGTCAATTTGGCTTTGTATGACTACCCTATTTCACTTTCAAAGATGTGCTAACATCATAACGTATTTGCATGAGTTGCATTAAGGTGAGCCATAAGTACTTTTTCTAGTAATAATGCTCATGGTATCTTTTAACACTGTTGATATATGTTTTATTTGTCTCATTATGACGCTGTATAGTGCAAAGACTTTTTTCCAAATTTTTTTTTTTTCTTTCTTGAATGGAAAAAATATTTTTTTCTCATGAAAAAGTACCAGGATATGCATTTACAATTCAGTAGATGATGAAACAGAGCAGTTTTGATCCTTGTGTTTGTCGTCTAATCAGTTGTCCATGCTTTGTTAAAAAAAAGATTCTTCAATGGAAATTAATAACCTTCTTGAATGAGCTTTTTTTACGTAGTTTTTACCAAGACGAAGGAAGGTAATTTATATTAGGTGCTAAGTGATTATTAATTTAACTTAGATGACTAATTACTGGATGAGAGAAGGATGTGATGAAGCTTCAGTGCCAAGAAGCCTCCACTTGTTTTATTGTCAGGTTGGCTGGTCTAAAGAAAATTGTTCTCACTTTTCTACAGACTTTGCTTTGATCTTCTTTTTCACGTTTTCATTCCTGCAGTAAGCTTTCTAAACCCCATACATTTGATATATTTTTATTTTAGAAGCAATTGCTTACTCTGTCAGTGATGCTGTGAGAAATGGAGAGTCATAGAATACTTGGACCTTAATTTTCACTTATCCTTAGCCCCCTTGATTTGAGATGGCTGTGTAAAGTGGCTTTAAAATTACATTTACAGTGTCTTAAAGGCCCCTTATCAGTACCATGCCAGAGAAAAGGGCCTTAGCGTAAATGAGAGTCAGGCCTCCTAAAGAGTGTTTGCACAGCAGGTTGTCACTAAGGTTATTTAGCTGCAGCTTCTTCTGCAGTAGGCGCACATTTAGAAAATTCTCTGTTAAATGAAATTCCAGCTCCCATTTGGTTTGTGACTCCTAGGATGATCACAAGCTGAAGTATAATGATGCAACACAAAGCCTGCAGACTTGTGAGAAGTATAGTGTATCCAAGCAACCTGTTGGTTTTTTTTTTTTTTTTTTCCCCAGGATATGGTCCTCTTCATGGTTAAAAAGCCACCTGTGTGTGTAAAAAATAAATAAAAAAAGCTTTTGAATAGCTCATCAGTGTCTACACTTAATTTCTGTTGCAATGTAATGGAAAGGTCTAATTTCTGCTCAGTACACATTTGAACATAACTAAAGTTAGAGATTATCTCAATGATTTCCATATGTAAGTAGAAAACTAGAGTTTGATGTTTTTGAGGAAACAAAAAGGGAAAAGTGCACAAGTTCTTGCAATTTAATTTAAATATTTGTCTTATTCCTATTTGTACAAAAAACATACAGAAGAATTGAAGAAAAAAAATCTCTTTCCTCTTCTCCAATACATGTTGCTGATTTTTCTGTGCGTGATTGGAGTCTGGATGGATTGTTCAGCCAGTGACAGTGGCAAATGCAGTGTTGCCTGGAAAATATTTTTTAACAAGCCTACAGAAGGTTTGTTTGTAAAGGAAGTACAGGGCCCTTGGCAGAATGATACTTTGGGAGTGTGTAACTCCATTCACACAGGATAATGTTCTGAATGTGGTAGGTTTGCCTTCTGAGGAGTAAACAGTTCTTCAAGTGTAACTTTACCACTCAGAGAACTTTTTACTCAGGTGGGAAAAAATAAAGGTAGGTGAAGATCAGATTCATCCATGCTGTAACAAAGCAATATTTGTATTTTGTATTTTCTTCAACATTCTATTACTAAAATATGTTTATATTAGTATATATTATATTTGCAGAATATATTTATTAACTTCTTTCTGTTTCAACACTTGTTTCCTTACGTTTTCTTCTGTCTCATTTTTCTTTCCCATCATTTATCTTCTATCTTCCTACCCCTTTTACTATCTACTGTTTATATTCTTTCATCACTGGAGACAAGTTCATACTTTACAGGAAGCTGCTGACATCTAAATTTCAAGCTCTTTTGCTCTCTGTTTGTAGTGGGAAGGAACAAATATAGCTAATTGCTTTAAAAAAATCTTCCTGTTCAGGTTTTCTGAACGTTCCATCAGTTCACAAACATCTGTGGAATCATTTGTCCATGAAGAATTTTCACTGAGTCTTTTGGAGGTACAGCCAACAGTTTGGAATGACAAAATTTCATGTGAGCTTATGATATATTACACATGTAGTCTGACCTTACAGATTCTTGATCTTAGTAAAATCCTACTGGATTAACCTACATGTCTCAAACATCAACATAGTCTTGAAACTATTTGAAAAACTGTATCTTAATTTCAGAATATTTGTGGCAGATACTTTTCTTTCTTATACTTTCCATAAAGCATATGAAGTCAAAATAACTGAAGTAGGCGCTTTATTGAAATCAGAGCTCTGTGGATCTAATTTCTATTTTTCTAAATAACTTTTCCCACTCTAGTATCATAAAAAATCAAAATATATTATGTATTTGATCCTTTAATGTGTTCTAACCATCCTTGCTACTTCTTTATAGATCCTTTTGTGACTAGTTTCAACAGATATTCAGTTAAATTGCTGAAGTCAACTTCCTCAGATTTTTATACCTGTTTTCACAGGCCAAAGCAATTGATGATATAAAATTTGAAATTTGATTCAATACATTTTTGCTATTCATTAACATGTGGCTTTATGCTTGCAAGTTTTTAAAAAAAAAAAATCCAAACCTGTCTTTGATATAAATGTTTAGTCTGAATGAAAAATTTGTCAATAGCAGAAATACTATGAAATGAAATAACTATACATGTAAAGTGGACAAGCAGAACTCAAAAAATTTCTCCTCCAGCTAATGGTTTATTCCCAACCCAGAACTGTAGCAATAGTAATTAAAATCTAGTGGATGTTTTATAATTTTTCATAGTGGACATGATTTACAAGAAGGGAAGTAAAACCAAACAAGAGCAAAAACAAAAGAGCAGCAGTGCAGAATAATGTACATGTATTGAAATACAAAAATATTTTAAGACTTTGCACATCACTCCTAACTTGTCATTGTTCTTGCTGCATCCACACATTGGGAAGCTGTTCATTGAGACTCTGTAATCTACTATGTGTTCCTTGGTGTCACTTTGAATCCAAGCCTGCTGGCTGGATAAACAAAAGTTGCATTAGAATTTTATCAATGATTTTCATGGTACAAAAATTTCAACCTTAATTTATTCAGAAATATTCTTAAAACTTTAATCATCTCATAAGTTCCTTTAAGTAAGGAATAAATCTACTGTCTATAGGTCTTTCATGAGAAAATTAAGTTTTGTTTTCAAGTGATATATTTAAAATAGATATGTTGGATTTTTCCTTGGCTTTTCAATTAAATCTTATCACAGCACTAGCAAAATGATTATAGAAATACTTTAGTTAATGACAGTGTTTTAAAGAAATAGGAGAAATAAAATCTAGTCAATATCTAAGGTAAAACAATGTAGAAAAAAATTGAAAATCATTTCAGTGGAAAACCAAAGTTATGTCAAGAAAAGTTATCCTGCTTTTATTAACTTCAGAAGCAAGTCTCATCCATTATTTGATCTGTTAGTATGATTTCAGTACTTGTAATATTAAGTGCCCTAAGAATTTTGCAGGTTGGAAGAAGTCAGGCTTTCCTATCAAATTGGGCTGAATCAGGCTACCAGGTTTATGTGATTGGTTATGCAAAGTTCATGCGATGTAATACACTGGTGGAATCTATTTTGAATGGTTGCATCCAGTGCTTGCAACTGCAATCTAAGCAGCATAAGTATGTATCCATTTCCTGGTGCTGGAATTAAGCACTTTCTCAAAAGACAGAGTGAAATTGAACGTTGCTGAGTTTTGAGAGTGCTGAGATTCTGTTCTTCTCCACTGAAGGGCATTTCCCATTACAAACCTTTCACAGATTTTAGTACAGTGAAAAACTTTGGAAATGTTAAGTTTTGAAAAGTCAAGGAAGTGAGATGTCACTTAGTGGTAATGTAAATGTAGCTACCAGCGGATTTCATTAGCTAAAGTATTTGAAAATTTCAGCCATTTGCAGTAATTTCTGTATTATATCTACAGCTTAAATAAAGATTGGGACATATACAAAAGAAAAAAGACTTTGGAGAATGTGGGTGTATTTGGCAGAATCTTTTACAGTAACAGGAACATTAACAGCAACATGCAGAATTGAAGCAGGAGGGTTCCCTAAGGCACAATGTTGTGCTCAAATACTAGAAATTGCTTAGCATAGATACATATCTTAAGTATCAGCAAGAAAACATCTCAGTTAACCTGCTGCTTTTTACTGTGTGTTTTGTAACATAACAGAAGATAGTCTGCAGGGTTTAGAATGACAGTTTTCTCCAGTAGATTTCCAAGTAGTACACAAAAAAAGGCAGCATAATTTTCAGATGGAAAAGTGGAGAAATTAAAGGTCAAGTACCTTGCTAAATGTGAAGAGTCAAGACTTGACCTCAATATTTTATGTATATATTAATCAACGAAGATATATGTGCAACTTCAGACACAGTGAGACCCTATCTCCATTTCCTTTCTGCTTTTAGAACACAGGTGAATATTTTATGAAGGTATTTGGTAAATACTAGTTTACACTTCCTACTTACTTTCAGATTTCCATTTTCATTTGAATTGTGTTTGAAAGAAAAACAAAATATAGAAATTAATTGATCTGGTAGCATATGAAGTAGCATGAAAATTGATGCAAAACCTGGAAGATGAAGGCTAATTTTGACTCGGAGCCTGCGGTTCCCATCTTGTTATCATATCATGAAGCAGGGTCATACACTCTGCTTTGCTTCAGTGAGGACTCCTGAAATATGATGATTATCTTCAATGCTTGTAGAAAGTTGACTGAAATTGCTTAAATGCTTGAAAAATTCTGTACATGCAATCTTCAGGTGTGCTTTTAATGGCCAATGCTGATCAGCTTAGCCAACAGAATCCCCGAGTGGAAAGGGTGCTATGGAGAATGCATGAATGCACTCCTGTCTAATTTGCTGCTACAGGTAAGGGCATTTTGAAATATACTTTTCCTTTATAACTTAAATGAGGGATAGAGTAAAAAGGCTGAAAACAATATGAAAGTATATTTTACCTTCCTTTTGGTCCCATGCACACTTTTCTACTATCACTGGAAGTTTGCCCAAAGGAATGATACAACATAAAACCCATATAAATCTAGTAAAATAGAATTTTTGAAGTTTCCAAGATCAAATCTTTGCTGTTTAGCCATAGTAGTAGTAAACATTATTCTCCCTGAAATGATCAAGCATTTATTTGATAATTGTTTTTCAGGTATTTATTTGGTCTTTTTTTCTATCCTATTACCTCCCTACCCTCCTAGCAAGGCTACCATAAAGCTTACAGTACAATCGCACACAAAGATGATTTTTAAAATTTAATTCTGTCATTACTTATCTTGGAGTGGTTTTGGTGGTGATAGGTTTTTTTGTTGGGTTTTTATTTAGCTGATTTTGTTTGGTTTGTTGGTTTTGGTTTTGTTTTTTTTTTTTTTTTTTTTTTTAGCGAGAAGACCTACATTCTTTTTGTTTGTCTAAAATAATTTATTTACAGATGTTCCTAAAGATTTCTTCCTATAGCCACATATAAATGAACAATTTATACAGCATTAAAATAGAACTTTCTCAAAGTTTTGTAAGAGAGTAAAATTCATTTAAATTTAAATTAATACATTTATTATAATTCCATAGCTGAATCCATCAAATGACAACCATTTATTGCCTTTTCTTACACATTTGCTTTTAATTACATCAGATCATGGAGTTACTTTTATTGCAGAACATCATGACAACATAGCTAGAGACTGATTAGATGAGATATTATGACTGGAATTTTAATGCATGGTTAGATGTCTCAAGTCTCACTGGTATTGGAAGCAAACAGGAAGGCACAAAAAATTTCAATATCCAGGAGGGCTGTGTTTCCAATTTCAAGCAAATTCCTCATTTGAAACAAAGTGGAACACTTTCTTCTTAACCCAGAATGTGAAAAGATAAAATATTCAGTAGAGTAGCAGTGAATGCATTGAAAAGTTGATCCACATCCTCACACGTGAGGAAAAACAGAAGTTTCAGAAGAGTGGAATTGGAGGGGTTACTGTATGAATACTACTGAGAACAATGTTTTTACTTTTGCTTTAACTTTGAAATATTTCCTATTATATTAAGTGATATCTCTGTTTTACTTTTTAATCATTCCAGTGACTAAAGCCAAATACCTTAGTAAAGTAGAGTTAACATGGATTTAAATGTTTTTTTGTTTTTTTTTTCTTCAATGAGCTATTGTAGAGAACAGGATTATGTTTACTGTGTTGTAGATGGAGAACTTTTCTCAAAGTCAGTGTTAAGGTCCAATTTTTAGAACCTGTCATTAGTAGACTCATTACGTGAAATAGTTCTACTGGGTAATTTTGGGAAGTATGAGAGATCTTTTATAAAACCTCTATGAGGTTAAGAGTTGAATTCAAAATAGGCTTTATATCACGGTGTTACGTGAAAGGGAAGGGGG
>NW_008620995.1:0-42531 GCF_000691845.1 Merops nubicus | reverse complement strand
GCCGAGTTGAGCGGACCGTGACAGTGGGGCCTCCTTCTTTTGGTAATGGTGAGATATACAATCATCAACATTTTTCCTGGAATTATCTTTGAGTCATTTCAGTTTTCTCTGTCCCAGGTCTCCAAGTGGACACCAGTGTCAAGTGGGGTTCTTCAGGGATCGGTTCTAGGACCAGTGCTGTCTAACATCTTTGTTGGTGACATGGACAGCAAGTCTGCAGGTGACACCAAATTCTGTGGTGCAGTTGACACGCTGGAGGGAATGGATGACATCCAGAGAGACATTCCCTGTCTCCTTGGCAGGCTTGAGAAGTAGGCCATGGGGCTGGCCAACCTCATGAAGTTCTTTGATTATATGAGAAAGAGATTCAATAAGTAAAACCTCAGAAAAAATAAGAACTTTTCAGCAAAAAGAGCTAGATATCTTCTTTGCAGATTGATGAACTGGATCATCAAACTGTAAATATATTAAAAAAACCTCTTAGATGAGTTATAACAGAAGGAGGAACAGAAGAGGAGGAGACAAGTGCAGTGGGTGTAAATGGGGTGAGAGCAGAGTAGAAATGTGCTTCCCCAATTCACTGATGCCCTGGTTTTTGGAGAGAACTCAAAGAACAGTTTAGAAGCCAGATCAAAACAACCTTGAGATCCTGGAGATATCCTAGGAAATTAATGTGATAACCTTTACTTAGACTTCCCTTCTTACTAAGAGGTACCTTTTAGCCATCTGTGATGAGAAACTTCCTGTTCTGTATGGTCAGCCTAGGTCTCTCCTTCTCTAGAAACAAGTTACACCTCTTGGTGCTCAGCTGGACCTTATTTGTGGGAAAGGACGTCATGTTAGCCTTATCATCTGTTACAGCTTTGGGATGATGAATCAGAGCACCAGAGCCATTGGATGGAAGGAATTATTTAAAGGAGTGAATTTCAGAGTTAATATATTCATAGAAAAGTCCCAGATCACAGCTTGGAACTAATGTCTTTTCTGATCCCTCTTAAACTCTAGTATCTGCTTCTCTTAATACACATCTTTAAACTTATACTTTACTAACAAGAGCTAAATTTATAGTTTTAAGGGAAACAAAAATTCTCATCTTCATGGTCTTCTAGCAGCTGGTGTTTCTGGCATGAGGCTCACACAAGAAATCCATGGCTCTGCACTGGCATCTCCAGAGACTTACTCCAGTACACTGGCTGCTAGGCCTGTCTCTCCCTTGGCAGAATATTTTGTAGTTTTGTTTTGCTTTTGAAAGAAACCATCTCTCTGAAAACAAGTTGTTTTCCAACAGGATAATTTTCAGGTTGGTTTTTGTTTGTTTGTTTTATTAAAACTTCCATAGTTTTTAAAGTTTTGCTTTGATCTTTGAAAGCTCAAAGGAAGATTTTCAGCAGCAGGTAGAAAAACAAATAGCAGATGCTGGTGAATGATGGGATTGTGGGGTGAAGCATGGACACCCTGTTGTTTGCTTTCATGTCCTTGGTTTTAATTTGTCTGTTACACCCCCCCCCCTCAAATAACTTGCAAATGTTACTCTGTGCTATTTTTTGGAGGGAACCAGATTTTTTTTTTTTCCTTCCCACAGATACATTTCTCCAACTGAAAGGGGACAGCCTGGGAAACTGACTAGCAAGGAAGACATTCTAGGAGTGTGCTAGGGGCCTGAAACCCAGGTAAGCAACAGGGAAAAGTTTTTAATTTCCTCCACAAGATGCATGCAAGTATATACCTGGTGCTGAGCCCTTTTCTTCAGTCCTGTGCAGACCTTATGTATTTTCTATCTACTCACTTGATTAAATTCAGAGAATCAGCAGCTAAATATGCTTCTCTGTGGCTATTTCACCATCCCTTTTTTGAAACTGAGATTGGAGCAAATCTTTTAGGAAGGTTGAGAAATCTTTTTTGAGCATGTAAAAATGGTAACAGCTTGCATGAATTTCCTTACTTGAAACCTAATTTTATCTTGACAAGTTGGCTTTCTAGTATAGTTGTTTGTATATTTTTGTGGTTAAATAATTTGTTTTCTTTTTTAAGACTTGGCTTGTCACAGGTGTTTCAGGAAAGTGGTGGAATTCACTTTCCTGGGGACAGAAACGTGTTAGCACTGTCTACACTGCTGCTGAGATTAATGAATTTATAATTTTATTTTTTTTTTTATATTCACCCTCCTGATCTCACAGAAAGAGCTGTGACATATTATTCCTGCAGTAGCTTAAACTTCATGGGATCTATTGTTCTTACTCTTTAAACTCTTCAGATACTGTGAATTCTGAGATAAAATCAAGGTTAACTTCAGTATCCTAATGTCTTGAAACTGATTCATATGGGCACAGGAATTTGTTGGCCTGGTCACAACAGGCCATGAATTCAACCATTAGTGTCACATGCAAACTGGTGTTTCATGTGGGCAGAATTGTACTGGGAGACAGTTAAATGAGTTCAGTTTGGACCGGGGACTTTCCTAAGCAGATAGCCTTCAGAGCTGTTGTGCTTTTTAAACATCAGGTTAATTGAGAACTGCTGTATATTTAATAGGGGGGCCTTTGGGATATGACTACAAGGGCTCTTTGTTGTTCAGCAGTAACATTAGGCAGAAACTGCATTTCTGAAATGGTCATATAAGTCCCAGGGGATACAATCATTAATGGGACACTAAGCTCCAATTAAGGGCATGGCCCAAAAGACCAAGGTGAAAAACATGGTCCTTAGCACCTCTCCCAAAGGATCTCTCTGATCCAGCTGCTTGATTTCAGCTGCAGAAACATAATTGCAAGTAACAAAATATTTACTGTGGAAGAAAACATACTCCTTGTTGTCTGGAATGTAAATGGGAAAATAAACCAAAACCAAAGGGTCTTTCAGATTAAATCCACTGACTTCCCTAAAACAAGACTAGAAAGATGAGAGAACTGCATATCATAGCTGCAAGTCCCCATCCTTCTCACCATTGTAAAAGGAAGGATTTCATAACACATGCAGTTCAACCCCTTAAACTTCATCTCATGTCTGTTTAATGTTAAATTGAGCACCTCCACAAGTTTAGATTCAGAAAATACAAAGGCCTTTCTCCTGTGTTGCTGTTTAAGTTCCTGTTTTGTTTATTTATTATCTGAGTTCCATGAGACACAACTACCCAATTTAGTCAGTGTGCCAGTTACTTTCTAAATGAGTTACTGGGTCTTACAGGCTGCTTCTGGTCACACGCTGCAGTTCTGCATCACATAGGGACAGATTTTCTGGAGTGCTGTAGATACATGTTTTCCAAGAACTCTGGGTCCTGACAGTTCAGCTGAGAGTCCAGTGAGACTGGTGTCTTTTGGATATTTTAACCTTGATAACTTCAAAGAGTCTTTGCAGTTAAATTAGCAAGTAAATAATTTGTGACTATATATGAATACTTTCCACTGTCTTAATCTGCTTATAATGCAACTCTTTCCCTGAATGCACTCGGAGATAATCTGGTTGTTTTCCAGCTACACAGTCCATGCGAGTGGGATATTAATTAATATGACACTATGGAATTCAGTTTAGTGAAGTATCAGAAAAAAGGAAATTAATTTCAGTCATTGACAAACTTGTCAATTCAGTTGTGTTGATTTACTGATACCTGTACAGCATGTGGTAAAGTTCATACATTGTAAAAATACATCGTTATTATTGGCTCAGTCTTCTGTATGTAAGTGGACAGTTATTGTTTTCAATAAATTGACATTCTTCAAGTGTGTGAAAATGGAAAATTATGTATGTTGCTTTTAACACTATTTTAAATACGATACCAACTTACCATCTTTAATGGAGATTCTAAATCTGGGAGTTATTTCCCAATGTCTAAACGTCATCTGGTCTCAGAGCAACCTGAAAAACATTTCTTGGATTGGCATTTTAGCAGAAGAAAAGCAGGTGAAGCTGGCCATTAGCAGATGTTAGCCTTGAGCTTGCTGGTGAGAACTAATATTCTTTAGAGGACCTGGGGTCCCATGAGGCTGGTATGGTTGCTGGCCCCTGGGATGAGTGATGCTGCAGGAGCAGCAAGTGTGGACCCTCCCCAGTCATCTCCTTCAGAACAGTGGTTTCAAGTGACTGGGGTGACCAATGAACAGACCCTCCTCTCTTAAAGAGCACAGAATTCTCTGTGTCTACGGTTGTTCAGAAGTCAGTGTCCAACACTATTTTGCTTTTGTCAGACTTCTGTGATGGAAAATTAAAAAGCAGTTGTTGTTTTGCTGAGTCCGTCTCTAGTAAAAATAAATTGAAGGAGTTCTGATTAAGTTTCTGATTTCGGTCTGTCTCTTCAGAGCATATAGAACAGCAAAAAAACCCTACAGCTGGCTTCTGTCTGCAAGTTTCCTGCTTTTTAAATGCAATACTCTCATATTCCCACCTGAGGTCATTAGCCACAAGGTAGGTTAAGAAAAAATGTTTAAAGGCTGCATGTGTAGCTGTATACAAACCCCAGCAATCTGCACTCATGTTTATGCTGATGCTTCTGAACTTCATGTGTTACTCTGTTAAAACTCGACTACAGAAAGTAGTGCTTGTCTAAATTTTCAGATAGAATTCTTATACTGAGGAGTGCCTGTAATGGAGGGAAAGTGTGTATTTCTGATCAAATGCTATTGCTGTGCACTTCTGTATATGAGAGAGGTAGCAATATCCGAGGTTTGTGCTTGTGGTGGTGTGGTGTGGGTTTTTTTTCCCCCCTTTGAAATGTCCCTAAACATTGTATTTTACTGACTTTGAAACACACAAATATCTGAGACAGTAATATGTAATTACTGAGTAGTAATACGAGGAGAGGGGGCAGAAGGGGAAATGATAAAAAAATCCCAAATCCTAAATACTTGAGACTGAAAATATATTTTTCCAATATTAAATATCTAATAATGGAACCAATATTCCCTACAGGAGATTGCATGTAGTTATTGATAAAAGTGATCTGGTGATTTTTAGTCCTTCAGGCAATTACAATCTTTCTATACACAATGCAATGATTCAAAAAAAATATATATTTCTGTAGAATTCTATTTCAGAGCATTCTTTTAAAATTTTTTAAACTTGCCTACATTTGCCACAGAAATATTACAGCTTTTCCATTTAAAAATTATTTTTTTTAGTCAAAAATATCAGTGAAGATTTTTTTTTTACCCTTACAGAATCCCTAAGTTACAATTATAAATATCTCAGTTGAAATAACTTAGATCATCCCTTGACCTACTAAGTCTTAAGTATGACAATAGTATTTCCTTTTTTTTAAAAAAAAATGTACTGACTTCAAAGCTGGAATTTTGAAGCTGCTCCATGTGATTAGCCAATGTTCAGTCCACCAGCTCAGGATGGAGTTGAACAATTAATTCCTTGTTAGTCTTGTCCTAACAATGTTCATAATATTGAAGATGACAAAATTTATGCATGTGAATTAGGGAAAGTTTGTACTTTATCAACAGTAAATACAGAGAAACTGAGAGAAATGGGCCATAACTTCTATCTTTTTGCAAATATTGAAAATAAGGTATTTCTGCTTTCAGTCATGGGCTTAAAGGTTTACAGTGCTTTTCCAAGACAATGTATAATGCTGGATTTTATCCTTAATATTTGCTGTCTCATTCCTGATTAGGGATGTTCAGATTTAGCTGTGACAGGAGTAGAGGCAGTGGTTTCTTTAGTTGCCACAGTTAAAGTTGACAAGGATCATGAATCAGAGCCCTGAGGTGACATAGTTTTCCAAGAGGGAAGAACTGCTGAAGGGGATCATTTCTTTGCCACGGTGTGAATTGCTGCTTTTGTGTGTTAATACAATTAGGATGTCTACAGTTTGTTAGTCCAAGGACATTATCTATTGACCCAGATAGCAGATTGGGCTCCAGGTCATCAGATGTTACTTCATTAGGAGGCTCTAATTATCTTCCTCTGTTTTCCCTTCAGGACAATAGGGGTAGGGATACCTCTCAGGAATGTTGTGAGGATTAATTAATGTTTGCAAGGAACCTTGAAGCCAATGTGCTGGATGAGCACATGGACCTGGGTTGCTGGTGACTTAGTGCCTGATTCCCACTGAAGCAACTGCTGAGCATGTGTTATGTCTCTTGGGGCTCTCAACATTAATATTAGTCACCAGCTAAAGATGGAAAAAAAGAAAAAGTGATTCAGTCTGTTCCTGTGGATCTTGTCAGGTATGATGCAGCTTTCTGGAGTGGCAAAGAGTCAGGCTAATTGTTCCTTCCCTTCATGGTAAACAAAGGAGGAGGAAAAGGACAGCCAGTTGAATTCTTTTGTGTGATTGCTGACCTAAGAACAAGGCAGAGTTTGGTGTGTAAGGTTTAGATGCCACTTTTAAAATCTGCCCAACAATTCCATTAGCTAGTCCTGTGGCCATTGTGCTACAGTGGATGTGTTTCAGCTGAAGTTCTCGCTACTGCATCAGGGACTCATGCAGAGTCAGGGTGAAGTTTGATGGTGGGACCAGGGCCAAGGCAGTTTAAAACCCAAGAAACAAGAGTGTGCAGAAGGGTACAATCAGCTATTCATGACTGAAATGTGTACATGTGAAACCATACTAAGGCATACTGAAAGTGAGTGCCAGCTACTACATTTGGCCTTCCAGCTATTAAACATTGCCACAAAACAGTCAGCAGCTCAGTGCCATCTAGACCACTTTGACACAATTGCATTGTATAATTAACAGGCGATGAAGGACTTCCTAAAAGCGTGTTTGACACCCTGCTTTGTCATGGGTTTTCGTACTGTTGCGGGGATTAAAAATTAACTTTGTGCCAGTGCATATTATATTTGGACAAGGGACTAGATGAAACGATTAGAATAATAGCCTTAGAAAAGATCACATTTCCCTACTGTGCCAATGTACTTGACTGCATACAGCAACCCTTTTAGGCCACCGTTCAGAGTGAATTGCAACCACTTCCTGCAAAGATCTAAGTTCTGCATCTTTTGAATGGCAAATTATTAGAACTAGGTCAGGTCTAAGAAGAAATAACCATCTTTATTAAAGAGAAATAACCAGCTTTATTAATGTGAGCTACCACTTTTAGGGTAGTTTACATTGTTAAAACTCTGCAGCCAAAATACAAATTTACCTGATCCTAGTTACCATCAAGAAAAGAATGCAACCCATGGGACTGCTGAATTCTACAGGCAAGCCACTGCCTGGCCTAAAGGGATCTCTTGAGGATTTTTTGTGAAGCTCATCATTAGTTCTCCGCTTTGAAATCAACTGAGCGATGGAAAAATCTTGCACAAAATCTTGAACAAAACCCATATAGCAATATATACATATCCATTTCCCTAAAAAATATTTTGCAGAGGTGGTAAGAAGTGTCATGATGAGATTCAGAAAGACTGATGCAGCCAGTAACATACAAGATGTGTAGCTACATTTTGCAAACAAGCATCTTCCTTGTTTGTCTAAAGTGTTAGTATAGCTCTGCAATGTGTTTTTTAACCTTAATACTGATATTTATTGCGGTTTAGGCCAGAACTGTTTCATAGGGCTGGAGCTCTATGTCACGTTCATGTCGGACCATGGAGGCAAGTTGCCCAAGGTCATCTTGTGTTTAGAACCATCTTTGCCCCAGCAAATCTTTTCCTTATCTTCCTTTTCATTTGAACTCCCTGTACATGTATATTTTTGTTGTGGCTTTTGTGGCATTTTACTTCTGCTGTACAGTATTTGTGAGTGCCTTGATTTGTTGAAATGGAACTTGAGAAAAATTATAACTTTGCTTGTAGTTTTGTAGGATTTGGTGCCTAGAGCCTTTAGATTTCTTTCAAAAATCTTAGCCAACATAAGTTCAGATGATCAGTGTGTTCTCTTTCAACTCAGATAGCTGTGACAGGCCACCTATCATAGATTGACTCCTAGTTAAAATAACGTTTGCTGGAACAGTTGCTCACTATTAATGGTCCATGTGTGTTGTGGTTTGGGGTCAGGGCCACCCCCAGAACTGCAACAGACGCTCTCTGTTAACCCCCTCCCCCCACCCCTGAAAGAGAAAGAGAAAAGGAATAAGGGAGAGAGACTTGTTGATTACAAAAGTAAACAGTTTTAATACTACCACTGGTAATAATAGTAGTAACAATAATAAATTAGACTATGTACAAATATATACAAAGGTAGTCCCAAGCCCAACTCCCCTCCAATGGAAATATGTCACCGTCACCCCCAGCTGGGGAGAGGGTCCCAGGCTGGACTCAGCCACAGATGGCAACTTGGTACAGGAGCTGGATTCTGGAACTCAGTTCAGGAACACAGGACTTGGGATCAAAGGCAGGATGGATGAAATCCTCCTTGGATGCTGTCCACTGCGGCAGCAGCAGCAGACGGAAGAGAACAGAAGGACCGATGGAAGGGGTTGCCCCTCCTGACCCTTCAGCTTTACTGGGTATGACGGCTATGGGATGGAACACCCCACT
Organism: Merops nubicus; assembly: GCF_000691845.1. NCBI lineage: Eukaryota > Metazoa > Chordata > Aves > Coraciiformes > Meropidae > Merops > Merops nubicus. The sequence continues at coordinate 34,107 of NW_008620995.1, read as the reverse complement.
GGTGAATCCTGGGGTCAGTTATCCTGCCCGCCCCTCCCTGCAGGTGCAGGGTGCTCTGTGCCCCCTGTGTGTGGGATCCAAGCTCAGCAGTGGCCTTGGTCTGCATATCAACCCCTGCAGTAACTCTAAACATGAGGTCTTATCACTGCTACAGCCAGATAGTTTATGAAAACGCTGCTAACTTCAGACAGAGCAGTTAATTAGAGGAGCTTTAGCTAAGAAGTAAAACCATTGAGCAGGGCCAGCTCTATTTACTCCAAACCAGGACAATGTGGCTTGCTGCAACCTCACAGTAGCTTTCTTTAGAAAGTTTTAGATAAAACACAGGGTAAATGCACAGAGTGCTTTGGGGAAGAATTCATAGTGTCATAGTCTAAAACTGATAACCAGTTTTCTAAGGCTGCCCATTTCTTCAGGCTGTATGCTTATTTTGCCAAAACATATATAAAGCTTGTTTTTAGGGAGTGTTTTGTTTTTTTTTTTTTTAAGATGTAAATTTATACTAAATATCAGCTGAAATCAGCAGAATGGTTAGAAAATACCAGTATATTTGTATAGAATTTCCAACCAAGCAGAACATCGAGATTGTACTTAGGTACAGTAAACACATTCATAGGCGCACACACCAAAAAGATTTTTGTTTCAAAATAATCTTCATTACATGAGGATTATCATAATTGTCATTTCAATTGACTGATTTTAGTCTTTAAAAGAGGGTATAATAGCATTCACTGTCTGAAACTGAATTACTGTCATTATGTTAAAGGTGCACTTTATCACTTAGCTTACTCCGTTATAAATTCTCATAGACACACACTGCTTTCTGCTGCTGCAGAACCTTCAAAACATAATATGACAAAGTTTTGTATCCAGACACTTCATCACTAAAACTTCAGAACAAGGGAGTACCAAAGACAATCTGCCATTGCTAATACAATCACATTACCAAAAGAGAGGATATTTTAGCAATAGCAAGCTTCTGAATTCCTGCAGAAGAACGCAAACTGTTCATCAAGATAAGAAGGTATTTTGTGTATCTTTTGCCAGGAGGGAAGATGCAGAGTTGCTCTTCTGCTCAGAGCAAGCTTATTAAGATATCAGCAGATCAAGCAAATATCAGCCCAAATGAGAGAAATAGCCATGCCGTACTATCCCAGACTTGTCAAACTTTTCCTGGTGATGTTTAGATGAAAATTCAGACATTGCCATGGTATTAATCTGCCAGTGTATAAATGACATTTATCACTTCTGCAGCCTCTTTTCATCTGGTATCTTAAGACTCCTCATATGTAAAAGTTCTCAACACATTGCCCTGTCATCTTGATACATATGGGACATCTTTTACTTCTACAGGCACGGAAGAACCAAGTCTGGATATGTCACTACGGCACAACACTTGGGCAGAGCTCTGTTGAAGTAAATGTCACTACGCCTGGAGTAAAAGGCTACAGAGAGGCATAAAGGTATAAACATCAGATCTAGAGAGATCAAGGACAAGAATTTGCCTGAGGAGTAAACCTTTTTCTTTAGGGGAAGAAGGGGTCCTCAATTCTGAGACATGCAAAAAGGGACAATTTAAAGAATTTGATTTACAGAGGCTGTGGTCAGCACAAGGAGGGCTAATTATCAAGTGGCACTTACTCAAGCCCCCCAAAATACTTTTAAAAGCTTGGGCTGAGTGCCAGAGCACTAAGGAATATTGTGAGTTCTCTTGTAAGTGGCAGCACTTTGACAGTTTCTCTGACCTCTCCAGGACTATACAACTTTCAAGCATGAACCAGAGGACCTTCATTTTTGGTGCTCTGCTTGCTGCTGTTGAGGCACCTGAGCGTTGGGAAATAGAAACATAGGATGTTTTGGGTTGGAAGGGACCTTAAAGATCATCTGTTTCCAAAATGCCTGTTCCAGATGCCCGTCTTTTGAAAAATCAGAGTATTGGGAGAGGTTTGAAACTTGTCACTTCTGAATATTTCAGTGTACATTCTTCCACCTGTTTATGGGAATTTTTCCTGTTGCAAAGTTTTTTTCCTCCTTTACAGTGATTATTAACAGATTTTTCTAAAATGCCCAAAGCAGTATACTTAGGTCAGAAAACAGAAGCTGGTGTGTTTTTGTCTGCCAGTTTTCTCCCTTACTTCTCATATAACATTTCCCTTATGTGTCTCCAGGTTATGCACAGGTCTGGTTCCATCATTGTTTTGTGGGGCAAGGAATAGGTTCTTGCCTAGAAACAGATTTAAGGTACAAAGGTCTGAGGGAGGGATATTCCCTTATTTCATCTAGTTTTTTAACTCAAAGGACCTTATATGGAAAGATTTTAGAAATATCAGTGTCATAAGAAGAGTTTGTGGCATTATAGGCAATAGTGATTTTGTTTTTAATGTTCAGTAATAGGCTACTAATTTTTTTTTTTAGTATTTTTATAGTCCCATCTGTATTGAAGATTGTAGAAATAAGACTGTACTGAACAAGGGTGTTAATTAGACCAGTAGATATTTTTCTTTAACTTACATGAATGAAAGAAAGAAAAAGTTTTTTTCCTTAATTTTTTTTTTTTTTTTTTTAACTCTATCATGCTTAGCTCAGCTAACATTGCATGATTAGGAGTTTGAATGTAGTTAGAGAAGTATTTAGGGGTTGGTACGCTGAACCAGAGTATGTTGCCTGAACCTGAAAAATTAGAATGGAAACCTTGCAAGAAGCTTTTCACATTCAGAGATGGTGCTGCCAGCCTTTTGTAGATATTTCACACAACTTTTTTTCACAAACTTTTACGTTTGTTTCTCTCTTTTTTTTATTTTTTTAACTTTTTTTTTTTTTTTTTTTTTTTATTTAATTCGTTTTCCTTCAGTTTTGATTTCAACTTTTTCGTTTTTTTTTTTTTTTTTTTTTTTTTTTTTAATTTTTTTTTTTTTTTTTTTTTTTTTTTTTTTTTGGTGGGGTGATGGAATGCTCTTCCAGGAAATCACAATTACAGGATAGGCAAGTAAGGGCAAATCTCATCTTAGATAAGACTTTTGAGACTTCAGAAGGATACCTAAATCAAATGTAGTTACAGGATTTGCAGAAGGAATTTTCCTTTTATCTAAATCTGATCCTTTACCAAACTACAGATTGTGTTTTTCTTTTTTTACAATAAATTAAGACTTCTTTCTAGAGGAAGAAGTAGCCATTCTTGATTCAATTTTTTCTTTTTTTCTGTTTCCTTCTTCTCTAACACTGGAACTGACCGTCACATTTTCTCTATTTAGCCAGGGAAAATTCACTTAATCTTCGATGACTAATGAGCTGGGACTTTTACTCTAAATGTAGATCTCAGTCTAGCAGGAAAAGTATGGGAATGCAAAAGCACATCTGGTAATTGGAAAGATGAAAAAGGTAATAATAAAGTGCTCATTTTGAGGCAACAATGATGAAGATAATGGATGATAGCCAAGCAGGCCATATGCACTTGGCTAACAGAATTAATCATGGACCACGCAACGCAAAACTAAAAAGACAAGTAGAATAAAACATTTAAAGGCAAGAATGGATTTTAATTTTAGGAACAGTATAAAACAATATGATAATAATGATATCCAAGTTATCCCTGTGATTGCACAATCCAAACAGGACGCAAATTAAAGCTATAAATAATATTTAATATGCAATACTGATATATGTTAAAAAACAGTAATGACTAAAAATTTTTCAAATTAATCAAATGAGGAATGTTGTCTCTAGTATATTCAGAAGGGCTAAAGCAATCCTGAAGTTGTTGGATAGGAAGTCAGGGTTGGAAATAGAAACTTCTAATATTCCCTTTCCAACATGCCCTAACAAAGACATCTGAAAATGCAAGCTAGTACTTAGATTTCAATTAACAAAGGAAGACTTATTATTAGAGCCTTGTGATTATCAGCCTAAAATTCTCATAAAGCAATTTTGTAAATATCCCATCTTGAAGCCATTTTGCAGCATCATCTGTCACTAAGGCTCCAGCTACAGCACCTAAGGGATCATGTTTTCTGTCGCTTGCTGTTACATTGTTCTGTTGCGTTTCTACGTACTTGTATTTTAAATCATCCAAACTGCTTGCGTGTAGCAATCCCTCACCCAAGTACAGGCACTGTCTGTTCAGGAATTTCAGGGGAATCTTCAAGGCTCTCTGCTGGGCCAGAAAGCATCCTAATGAGAGGTGGCTGAGCACCCTCTCCTCCCCTTGAGTTGCAGTGTCCTCTGACCTTTACTAAGCAGAAACAATAATCATACTGATGCTAATAAAAAGTATAACAGAATAGCAAGTAACCCTGTGTTGGTTACACTAAAATGAGAGACTGCTGTGCAGGTTTTTGAATGGCATGGCAAGATTTCTTACATCTGTAATACAAGGTGCAAAAAAACCTTATGATCACAATGAGTGACTATTAATTTGAACAATATCAGCTATGATTATGGCTGTGTTCTAAGCAGTTAGATGCATTTTAAAAAGGAGAATGAGTACCTAAATGCAGGAACAAAGAAAGCACAAGAAACTTGGGAGTAATTACTGATTTGAATAAAAAAAAAATAACAAAAAAGTAATGATCACAAACAATAGAAGGGGAGGTTGACAGTCAAGTTAATCAATGTGTTTGCATGACACAGTAACACCGTTTCAGATGTAAAAAGGACAGAACACAAATGCTTCTAGAAATATAGTTTCTGTCTCTACAAACAGAATAATACTCTACTTAATACAATGGTGGGACTTGACAGTACAAAAGATATTTCTTAAGGCTTTTTATTTGTTTCCAGTGCTTTGTCTAATCATACTGTACATGCATATCTCTAAGATCTAAAATTTTAAACAAGTTTTGCAAACACAAAGGATCATGCTAAATCCAAGTGAGTTCTTTCTTCTGAGCTAAAGAATCTTAAACTGAAGATTTATGCTTTTGGTAGTACTTTTTTAGGGTCAGGTTTATGTTGGAGGTATGTGTGTGCATGTTTATGCAAGTTTGTGCTTATTCAAGTAGTGAAGTTGCTTTCTGCACCCATGGCTGTCACCTTTGCTTTCTGTGGACTCTCTGGATTACGGCAAGGCCAAAGACAATCAGCTGGAGACCGCTCATAGTTGAACCTGGGCAGGAAGCCAACCATGTTGTCAGCAGGTGTTTTGTGGTATGTGGGTCACTAAGAATAATCTAAGTATTTTTTTTTTCACCTTTTCAGCAATGTAAAGACCCTCAAGCTGACAACTAGAAGCACAGCTTGTCTACCCCAAAACTATTTGTTATTTAAATACAGTGAATTGTTAGTCTCCTTTGGGATTTCTGTAGCAAGCTGAACAACTGTTGTGCCGGAAAGGTGGACATGGCATGTGTGCTGTTCTGCCACGGGAGCACACTGACCTGGATTGAAAACATTTATGTTTCTTTGAAAGAGGCTTAGAGTTCCATAAACCCAAGTGGCCACATGTTCATATGGACCTGAAATCTTCGCTTACCTTCTCATGATCCTATTCTCTTCAGCAGAAAGTAATTAATTTGATTTGTCAGCCAGGTGCTGTTGCAACAGCTTGCAAAAGTGACACAAGCATTTTGAGGAGCCCTCTTCTATCTTCCATGCCCACCCTTCCTTATGCACCCATTTCTGCCCAGAACATGCATACATTCATATATGTTTATATGAATACACACACATGCGTATATGGTTAGGACTTTTCCTGAGCATGGTACCTAGTTATGATAACTATGGAAAAAAGGAGGAGAGTTCTCTTTTGCAGCTGGTGTTCCAGGCCTTTGCAGAGGATATGCTGATATTCTGATCCTAGTTTACTAAGAGCAAAGACTGGTTGTGAAAAACCTAAACCATGTAGTCTTTGGCCACAGATAATAATTATTTCATTCCTGCACACTTGGATCTCTTCCACTTTTTTGGACTGATGCCTAGGGGAGTCAGCCTGATGTTTGGGCCTCTAGTAAAGGGCCAAAAAATCATGACAGTGACTTTGAATGAATTACTGAAGCCTTTCCTCCCATTTGCCATTTTCTGTTGTGCAAAATTTAGATAAAAATAATAAACTACTGCCATGCAAAGTATTAGGCCTAGATGAATTCTGAATGAGGATTGTGTTCCTTGTCATAGTAGCTGTTGTCCAACCCATTCTCCACGCTCTCACTCCATTCCCCTGCAGCTGCTGGGTGAACTGTGGAGTAGGGGAGATTTTCATGTTGTCACAAGAGCTTCACTATGTGCAAATTGTTTTTCTTTCCTGAAGCCGTTTCCTAACTTCTTGGACAGGTAAATTGACTCTCTCAACATGCTCAGCAGTTTTTGTGTGGGTTTTCCTAACTGTTTGCTAAGATAAAAAGAAATTTAATTTCAAACCTCATCTTTTTCTTCTGTTACAAATGATTAAATGCATGTGCATGAAGGAGGCGGAGGAAAGACTCAGTGATATGTACTGAAGTGTTCTTGTAAAACAAGAAACCTGTCTTGAAGGAAATTGTGTTTCCTGGAGGAGTTTTCACAAGCTTATTCCATACAGGATCATTCCTCCTGAGGTTTCATCACCATAAAATGTTTAGACTGACACTGTGGCCATTAGCTGAGAAGCAGGTTTTAGTGTCAACAAGTGCCTATCCCATGCTCTGAAACAGAGGGAGGTGGCAGTTGCTTTGGTAGCACCACACTGTCGGGCCGTGGGCTCCAGAGAGCTGCCCAAGCGGGCGAGTGACTCAGCCCGGGGTGGCAGCAGTCATTAAGAGGCTTGTCACACCACCACAGGTAACTGGTGAACGCTTTGTATGAAACCTGCCGTGGCAATAGCCGGAATGGAAAATTAAACTCCCCCGTCCCTAGGAGGAAAAGGAAAGTTTATATGTGTAAGAGCTTTAGCAGCAGTCCCACTTCCTGAGCAGCATGGAGGTAGGCAACCATGTCAGATACAATTACTCCCCCTCCTGTAACCACTGTTTTTCCAGACAGCTGGTGAAGTGAATTATCGGCCGGCTAAGCCAGATGTAACGTGCTCAGACCTGGGCGATGCTTTGCGCTCTGGGTTCCCTCCAGCTCTGCTGGACAAGGGAGAAGCTGCTGGGTAAGAGTCCGCAGCACTACATGCAGGGAGAGGTTTGGGATGGAGACAGAAGGGACGTGTGGGGGAAATGCGCTACTCTTGGCCACTGTAATGTGAAGGGTGAGAGGAGGGTGGGAGATCTTGGAAGCCCCTTTTTGTGCTCTCCTCTCCATTCGCTCCTTTCTTCTCACTCAGAAATACCTTTCCTCCCCAGGCAAGCTGCCCCTGCTGCTGATTAATAAAATAAAGCCCAGGCGTGAGGAGGGGTGTCCTTTCTGTCAGTTACGAGGCAGTTGTCGCCCCATCCTTCCCCTTTCTGAGTGTAATGCAGGCTGGGAGACTGAAATTTCGAACGTTATGGTACTGTAGCCACTCTGTAAGTGTATAGAAATTGGAGGATTAAGAGCGAGAGTGACTGAGTGGTAGACCCTTGTATAAAAATGACAGATGCCCTGGTTTAAAAGGTGACAATTTGCCTATGCAGTGAAATGGTTCTGTCAAGGCATCAGGAAATTTTGGGACTTGAATGCAGAGAAGGAAGCATTTGAAAACACGGTCTGCCTTGAGCTTCTGAAGTAGCCTCCGAGCTCCAGAACTGATGTTTTGTAATTTTGCCTTATCATCTGCTTGGGTTTATCATGGTGGTAATAGGGATAATGACAGAGAGTCAGTCATTTCCACTTAGATGCCAGTTTTTAAGTAATAATAAGCTCACAGCGGGTTTGATTTGGTCTGTGCTGAGAGTACCTGGGGTTATTTTCCCTTTGCTTTCTCATGGTAAATTATCTCAGCCCACCAGGGCCAAGCTGATTTTCTAGCTGTAAAAACAGAGAAGACGAACACGCAGCACCGCACCGTGCTGTACACTTAGCTGCTTCTGCTTCCTCCTTTGTTGTTTTCTTTACGTTATTTAGGAAGAGAAAATTCTCTGAGCCCCTCATTATGATTTGAATCCAGGTCATAAAAAATACCCCAACCCTAAACTAATAGTGGACTGTCTGCCCTAACCCTCTCACCTCATGCATCTCTCCTCTGTATTGCAATCCCTAATGGGAACATTTAAAACCAGTGCTTATGATAATGCCCGTGTTCCCATGGACACCACAGAGCTGCAGAACCAAGATTAATGGAGGACCATTGAGACTGGTCCTAAAAGATTGTCCCTCTTGTGTATTATGGTCTGTCATGCTGCATCCATTAGCAGAGGAGCGGAGGGTCCTCATCCTGTTGGTATCACTGGGACCAAATCAAGCTACTGCAAGATGGCATTTCCATAGCACATCAACAGATCATTTCACCACTGCTTAAGGCATCGTAAATTGGACTTATAGCTCAGCTGCTGGCATAAATAAGTCCCTTTGATAGTTAGTGGAAGACGTTATGACACTCCAGGGTACAGGAGGGGACATTGGCACTGTCATTTTTTTTCTCCAGCCCTGGCACCCTGGTGCCTCTGATCTTTCTGAAGATTCAGGGCACGCGCTCTTCATTACGGTTTGGGCACCAGGGACTTGTTTTTTTTGCAAGATTAATGAGCGCCACGGAAATTCTCCAGCGCATCTCGATAATTAAGTCTTTGTTTATCAAAAAACAAGTTATATTAGGAGCAGAAAATTCGCAGTAATTATTCATAATTCTAACAATTCAAGTATAGCTACCTCATTTGCCTGGGTAATTCTGCTTTTTAATTTCTTGCATACATTTGCATATTAATTTTGCCCGTCGGCTGCAGCAGGCTTTGACAGTTTGTTACTATGTGATGGTTTTCACAGGGGTGCGACTCAGTTGGGTGGCATTTCGACTGGGTGCAATGATAAATTATGAATTTTCTAATTTGCTGCATAATGAAGTAACCCCTTCCAACCCAATTAAAAAAAAAAAAAAACAAAAAAACCCCCAAAAAAACACAAACCGAACCAGAGAGGGTGTCTTTTAAATAATATTTCCCAGGTATTTCATCTCTCCTTTTTTGTTGTTGTTTTGCAAGCATTTTTTTTTCATTTAAAAAGCAGATGACTGCATTTGCAGCCTTTCAGAACGACTGTGCCTTTCCATATATCAAACATGATTCATGATTCATGTATCCCCAGACTATATTCATGCTGTAAATTGGCCACTCCTCAACCCTCAGGGCAATCACGGATGATAGCAAAGAAGTCCTAGTTTCTTCTCTGATGTCCAATTTGGGCTGTAGTGATCTGTGTGTATGAGTCTGTCTGTGTGTTGGGGAGCAGGGATTTCAAATGAGGGAAATAAATGATGTGTGTTTGTTTTACATACTTACTCGAGAGGCTGTACTATTGTAAATTAACTGCTAAACTACTGTGTGGGTTTCCTTCTAATTTCTTAAAATGGTTGCGAAAATAAATATATGTGTATTTATTATGTTAACAATGTAAGGAAAGGATCTGTGGAGATTTAATTTGTGAGTGAGAGAGAAGAGATTTTAGTTCAGTGTTGGTAAGTGTGTTCAGTACATTTGGTAATTTTATGTTCATAATGCAGCACTTAGAAAGCACAAGTATTGCTGGGTAAAATTTGTAGTGTTTCATTATACAACTGCAGACGGGCAAAACAGTTTAGAAATACTGTAGGCCTGATGCCATCCTGACTTCAAAGAATCTGAAATAACCCAGCCAATCTGTTTAGCATGATGCAAATACTGTAATTATACAATTATGCTGCATTTTTAATATAGAACAATTCCTATACATTTTATTGTCTCTTAAAATTCTGTGTTATTAAGAAACCAAGCCATGATTTTATCGGAGTCTACACCACAACCACATGGCAGTAGATCACGGAGGGTTTTGACATTAATACCCCAGAATCAAGCAGCAGAGAGCACACAGAACTAATGCAGATGAACCACCAAGTGCAGATTACATAACATCAATTCTGCATATCCCCATAAGGCAAACGAGGCGCCCTCCACCCTGCCCTCGCCCAGCCCGGCAGCACACCCCGCAAGGCTCCCACCCGACCTTGCAGGGGCCCAGCAGAGCCACAGAGTGCCACAGGCTGCCACTCAGCGCTGTCAGTGTCGCTCCAACACGCAGCACACAATGTGAACCTGGCACAACCGGGCGACTCGGGGATGCTACAGCCTAATCACACAGCTAAATTCATGCCTGCAGTACAGAGCAAGCTGCAGCGGTACCCAGCACTCTACGGCGTCATCATGACGTACACGAAAGCCGTTCGGCACAGCCACGAGGTCTGGAGGCACCTTGCATGGTGGTACATACAAGTAGAAGCAGGCTGTGCTCGCCACATCTGTACACCTGCCCCAAACCAGGCATGGGCACCCACGGCCAACCAACCACAGTGCAATGCAGGCAGCAGCACCGAGACACAGCTTGCGCTCCTCTACTACAAAACAGATCCGCAGCACAAGTCTGTAATAAAACCCTAATAAGTGCCTGACATATGCACTCGTTGCTGCACAATTTAATTGTGCCAAGTGATACTACAGCACAGTCTCAAAACACTTTGTCTCATACTGTTGTAAAAGAAATAAAACTTATCCCAAATGTACTGCAGTAACTTAAACGAAAACACCTTGTTACTGCTTTGTATCAATTTTGGAAACACCTCCCTACATGATATTTTACCAGTGAAAAGGGTTACTTTATCAAAATCAGGCTTTCCATAGGAATGCCTTGATTTAATGACATTTTTACAGAAGTGGGGAAGTTTGTTGTGGTTTCTTAAATGTTAACTAATCTGTTTAGACTTTTTTTGTTTGTTTTTCATTTTTGCATACTGCCTTTGCTTTGAATGTTTGTACGATTAAGAAGTTGTTTTAAACACATCAGAACTGTCCAAGTCAATATTACTTTAACAATGATGGTTAACCTCAAATTTCCCATCCAAATTTAATTTTGTGGTGAATACAGTTGTTTGATTCTGAATGAGAGCAATTTTTAATGAATATTTTTCTTAATACACAAGCAAGGAAATCCTGTCTCTGTCTCTTTATGAAGGTGAGTGCAAAACCCAGCAAGTGCCTAGGTGATGCTACAAGTAATCCCCTAAAGTCATAAAGTTCCACATCACAACAATTAGTGCATCAAGGAAGGATGCTTCACATTTAGCGGCTGTGATGGTACTGAGATGATATGGTGTATATTCAACAACAGCTAAGCATCAGTCTGGAGGGTGTCTGTAGCTCGGGCTGCCCCATGAAAAAGCACAGTGGTGCCCCACAGTGTGAGGCTTTCCCAGTGCAGCACTGGGGAGAGCTGAAGTGAGCCTGTGTGCTGCTGGAACACAGAGTCAGCGTGCACCCTCACGGTCTTGTTTGCTGGTGTCTGCTTGACAAAACGTTAGAAGTGTGTAAAGGGAAGCAACTGATCATTAAGTGTACGCTAACAACATGAGCCTTTAACAGAAAACATCATTATACCTCAGTAAAGTGCACAGTTACTATGTGGCAATTAATATTTACCTAATGTGATTTATCTTAGGATTTTTCTATAATGCCCACTGCTGTATCATCTATGCTGTGATCAAATACAGCAGACATACCTAGCAAGGCATCTTCCCAGACTTCAGTCTCCTCCTTTCCCTCATTCTCCTTCACTTTGTTATTTATTATTATTCAAATTTATACATCACTAAACAAAAGAGCACTCATCCCAAGCCACTGATAAACTCTTAAAAATACATCTCATAAAATGAGCAGACTTCATAATTATCTGTGGATAAAAATGCAGCAGTAACCATGTGACTACACTGAATTTAATCAAAATCACTAACAAATCACCACCAGAGTTCCTTCCAACCATGTCTATGCTCATCCTTTGCCAATGAACTATACAGAAAAGACTGGTTTTGCACTGACACCTGAAGGCCGTTTTGAACCAAGAATCAAGTGTATTTGAATGTAAAGATCCTATCTGGGAAATGCACTTTTCCTTTTAATATCTGTGCTGATTTCTTAGGGAAACCATAGCAGTAGCACATGTCTGTTGAACTAGTGTGTGTATTATCTTGGATGTAATGTTGCAGTATGACAATGCTATTGGGTGAGCATGTGTGACTTTAAATTTTTTAAATTTTAATTATTCTGTAATTCTTGAGTGATGACATAGCCTTAGAAGCAATGACCATTCAGGATAAGAGAGGAATTTAAAGCCAGCCTTATTCACCTTCTTCATCTGGACAGTAGAAACTTTCTGATAGAGGCTGTGTGTTTGTCCTGTTTTACAGGGTGGAAGTAATGAACTTCCACTGCTAACTGCAGTCCTTGCTGGTTTCAACAGTTGCAGTGGAGGTTAACCCAGGGCTTTGTGCTGAGGGAGTCTCAGAAAGGCCTGGGACACTCTGGTCTGGAGAGGGGACACTTGCACATATGTGGACTGACTGCCAGAGCTTGTGAGAGAGGTTATTTATTTTCACTTGAGTATCTTCAGCAGAGGGCAGTGGACTAGCAAGGAGAGGTCTCTGTGTGCTACTGGAGGAGAAAGAATGGTAGGACTAAACTTTAAGAAGAGGCTTTTGAGGCATGAAGCTTTCTGCAGTGGTTCTGGAGGACGCTGTGGGATAGGGAATGCCAAATTTGGGATAGTATTGTGTATACCACCCTTTGCAAGTGGTCCACGTAAGGGATTATCCTCAGAGCCAGGGCATAGAAAGCTATTTCCTGGAAAGCGAGCTGGGGGTTTAAAAATCGTCGAGTGAGCTATTCACCAAGCAGTGTGGGCTGCTGGGGATCCAGTGCCCAAGGACACGCTCTGACCCGCCTTACTTTAGCTGTGAAGAGGTACCCGAATTGCCTTAATCTGCTGCTGATTTCATGAATTACTTTTTCTCCTCTTGTGGACAAGGGTTAGTGAGTTTGACATTCACTTAAACTCATTCCCTACTATTTCCTGACCTGAAATCTGTTTTCAGAATTGGCTGAGAGGTGAGCCTAGTTTAGGGATTTAACTCTGTAGACCACTCTTTCATGGACCATTTCCTTTCCCAACACCTTAAGCCTCTGTTTGACTATTACAAATGCTTCACTATGTGGCTCACTCTAGGTGTTCCAAATAAGCCAGCCTTTTTGTGGGAAGCTAAATACATTATGTTGCCTTTATATATTCGCTTTATTTGGGAGGTGACAGAGACTGTTCCTCCTTCTGGCATTTCTTTCAAGAATTTGCATTGCACTTCAGAAGTGCGCTACTTTTAAGGGGTTCATACTAGAGTGAAGACAGACCCCAAGATAACAGAGCTGCTGGCTTGTAGGCAGTGAGAAAGAGCCTCTGTATCCTTTCATGCAGTTTCTCTGCTGCTCATCTATTAGATTTTCTTAACTGTGGTGAATATTTTGCTTGTAAAAAATATATATCTGGATACTATTCATGTATTAAAAGATTTAAAATAATTTCTCACTTAAAACTGAATGACTGAGAACTGTTAATAAAAAAGATTAGCAGGATGTGTAACCCATCTATTCAGTCTTCATTATATTGCTCCTGTATTCACGTGCAGAGGTGTGCGTATAAAAATTTTCTCCCCTACTACAGCCACCTAGAGAAACTTGTCCCTACAGTACGAAAAGTAGATCATGTATTTAGTACTGTAGGATATAGCAATAAAATACTGAAAATCTGAAGCATAAATGCACTTCTATACCTACAACAATGCTACTTCTTTAAGGAAATTTTTAACCTATTTTACAATTACTAATTAGTGATTTCATTTAGATTTTAAAGGCTGCATCTCATATGGAAATGTGGATGAGTGGAAGCTCAAGATTTTTTTTTTTTGGTTGTTGTTGTAGAAAATCTCAAATTTATTATACCCTTCCTGAAGTCAGAACACCCAGAAGCAAGTGACATTTTAGAGTCTTTGCCCAAAGAAACAAAACTTTGTACATTATTCCCCAGGTATTGCGATATCTTTACAGCTTCAGCCTGGGGGAACTGCATGCTACTTTCTCTTGTGTTTGCCACTACTGCTTACTGGTTTTACTTGCTATTATTGTAACTATAGGAGGTGCACAGCTCCCCTGCAGGATGAGTACACAAATAATTGCCCTCCTTCTGTAGTAGCAGGTAAACCTGGGCAATGGTTAGTGAAATTCTATGTCCAAATGCACATAGTAGACGGTGAAAGCACTTCAGGTTGATTTTAGAATTCCTTTTTCCCTTTTCAGCAGTGACCATGAGATGCTATATGCCAGCAAATGGATATGTGGGTTCTCCCAAGAGATGATTTTCTAGGGCTTCAGTAGTTAGACCAATCGCTTTGCTCAACACACAGAAATAGATGTAAATGTGAAACCTTGAGTGTTCTTTTTTCAAAAAGTACCTTTTTATTTGTGTGCTTCAGAATACATAAAGAACAAACAAAAACAGGTCTGAAAAATCACTACCAGGTTGGTAAAGTGAAATCTGAGGGTGAAACAGAGAAGAATGCTGAGTCCAGCCATCCAGGGCTTGGACACAACACTTACAATGGGGTTTCTCTCTGCTGTTCTCTCCTGCCTGCATCACTGTTGGCCAACTGTTGGGTCTGGAGCTGAATCCTCACTGCAAACAACAGATTTGTGTAAGGTAGGCTACCCTTTTTTTATGTGGACTTGGATAAGTTTCCCAGTCTTAGTTTTGGAAATGCTGACTACTCCTTTTTGCTGCTGCGTGTTTGTGTTGCTAGGTGGACCATTCATCTCTATTAAAGATTAGTATTCCCTAAAAAATGTGTCTCAGAATTGTTCAGATGAAAAGGATTTCAACTACTTGTAAATTTGTGGTAAGGTGTAATAGGCAAATCAGTCTGGGTTGATAGCTTTCCTCATTTTGGTGCAAATAGGTTTAGTTTATTTTTTAGTTTTCCAAATCAAGTATGTATGTTTTGAAAAACATAAAAGAGGAAAAAAATCTGGATCTGAGTTGCCAAAGGAAACCATTTAGCTGAAAAAATACTTGCCACAAGAGCCTTCTGACAGAATAAACATTTCCACTATGTTTATTAAGAAAACAATATTTGTAAATAATCATCAGTGTGACGACAACTACTAGATGCTAATCGTTATTAATAATAAAGTATCAGTGAAGGGACTGAAAATTTTTAAAATGACTGTGTGAAAAATATGCAAGACAGCAAGTTCAGAACCTAAAGCTATAAATACACAAGGGAATAGTTATTTAACATGTGCTGTAATTTGCACTATTTAAATCTAATATTAGAGCTGTGGCTTTTTTATGTCAAATCTAGAATGCTTCAGCAATGTTAGATAAAAGTGGTCATTTCTGCATTTGCTGAAATAGATTGTGCTGTATTTTATAAGAATGCCACACAGATTTAATCCATGTTAACTGAGATCATTCTCATTATATGAGTAGGCTGTAGAAAAAATGATTCATTTTCTTACATTTAGTAAAGACAAACTAAATTTCTGTAATGGTCTGCAAAGTCTGGCAACACACAGGAAAGTTTGTCAAAAGGATGCTGTGCATTGACTTAACTCTCCTGGTTAATGGGTTCAGTCTAGTTTATTTTTTGTGACAATGGAGGAAAAATTCGATATATAATTTTATGTCATTTAGGAGAACCATGAATGTTGAATCAAGGTAGGGAAAGGAGAAAAATAATAACTGTTCAAATAATTTTAGCCTGAGAAGGAAATAGATTTGACTGCAGTGCCCAACCCCCTAACTGTATTTGTGTACACTGGTTCAGAGCTTAAGATTCAGATAACACTCAGTATTTAAATTTGTCGTAAGCCATATGTGCAGGTGAGAAATTGCAACGTTTTGAACTGTTTAAAATTCATTTTATTTGAAACTGTGCTTCAAAACCAGAACAGTCCTGCTAACATTCTGAATATCACTTAGCTCTTTAATAATATTGCTCGAGATATTTTGAGCAGAGCTAATTTTAAAGTACAGGTAGTTAGCTAGACTTTAGACCAGCTAAGCAAGTTGCATCACATTTACATCAAACTTGATTATGCTGTTTGCTTTTGGTAGGATACCATTCGCGTACCATTGCTGAATTTATTTTGCTTATAATTAGGATAGCATGCACAGTACTCAAAAGGAGAAAAAGAAAAAAAAGGGCAACATCTTTAAGTGGGTGCTTCTGTAACAGTGCTTTGGTGGGGTGATCAGCTTTCATTGATGCATTAGTGTAGAAAAAAAATTGAGTACAGGCAAGGAATGAACAATACTATTATGCCATTTTTATATAAGATATAAACCTTAGCCCATATATTGGCACCCTGGGGCTTGCTTATTTCACCATCTCATGTTCTTGATGGCCAATTCTGGAGGTAGTTGTGAACCAAACGAGCTTTGTTCTGAGGTTAGGGCTTAATGGGATGCAGGCCTGCTGGGATCTAGAAAATTCACATTCTGTCTAACTTCAGCATGTTATCTTCTTTTCCCAATCAGCTTGCTAAAAGTTCTACAAGCCTGTTGTTTCCTAGCCACCAATGATACATTTTGGAACAACCTTTAATTTAGTACCCTGTCTTTATCAGCCCACAGTGCTTTTTGTTCTCCACAAAAGCAAACTAGTGTTTCTTGTTCACTAACCCAAAAGCAGTGGCAATATTGAGGGGAACCAAGACAAACAAAACTGATTAGGCAAGATTTGCTTTCAGAAAACCTATTTCTGTCACAGGGGGATGGATAAATAAAACAATGTTTCAATAATTTATGCGGTGCATACAGGAGAAACATTGGAAATGTGAAACAGAAATGACATGTAAAGAACAACTGAAGTTGATACTGCTTTAATCAGCTCAGGTGATAATTCTGAAATAAATGGAAATATTGCTCCTGTTTTCAGCTCATGAATGGCAAAAGGGTTTTGGATGTGTCTTCCTCTCCCAGATGCTTACTGCAGTCTTGTTCTCCACATAGTGGTGTAGGACTAGATGAGATTGGTCCATGACCTGGACATGAACTCTCTCCTTATTATCAACAGGCAGTGTGGGCTAATGGTCAGCCTGAAGCTGGAGGAAACAGGTGCCCAGCACCCAGTCCCCAGCTCAGGACTTGTTCTGGGAACAGATTTAAGTCCATTCACTGTTCTGTGCCTCAGTTTACCTGCCTTTAAGGGAAGGTATTTATCCGCTTCCTTTGTGAACCATGAGGTGTAAGGAATATCATGCTTGGGAGCTTTCAAACACTTGATCTCCCTAATGAGTGATGAGAACCTCTGCCTCCTTTTCACTCCCTGAGCCTCTGTATGTCTGCTTGGTCACAGCATCCTTCCTCAGATTCCTATCTCAGATCTATATTAAAAGAGAAGTTGCTATGGCATCAACTTGGTGCTCACAGTGAAGGCAGAGAGGAGCGAGCAGGGCTGTCTGGGGCCTGGGCAACGGTGAGGCTGGTGTGGGAAGGCAGCCGGGAGGGCTCGGGGATGACACCGGGGGCTCTGGCACCTGCAGCTGTGCAGCTGCTCAGTGCAGGGGTCAGGGTCTGACAGCCCCTCGGTGCAAACTCGTGGTGTTGAACTCTTGCAGGATTTACGTGGGGGTGTGCTATTGTTTTGCAGAAATTCTTTGTACTAGCTGCTTGCTTTTGTTGGCCTGCTGGAGGCAGGGGCAAGCTACTTGTGTCATAACCCCAGCGAGGCGTGGCGGTCCCAGCCCAAGGAAATGGTGATGACAGACACGAGAGATTCAGGGCACTGTGCTGGCTCAGAAAGGTGGGCTCCCAAAGGACTGGGACCAGGAAGGTGCTCGCACATCACTGTTTGAGAGGCTGCTGTAGAAGTTGAAGCCTCTTTTCCTGTCTCTCCCTCTTCTTCTCCCTTTCCCCTCCATCTCTGCCTGCCCCCACTCCCGCTAGCCCTTTGTCGACACTTGATCATTTACATCAAGTTGACATTCGCAGAGTTTACTCAGGGGTCTGTAATTGTATTCTTTCACCGGTTCTGCATTACCAACCATGAAAATGGAATCTTATCATCCCTGACCAATTTTTAATGTACAAAATGATTTGGCCGAGGTTCAAAGGGAGTCACAATTGAAATCAGGTGAATGATACATGTAGGTTTTTTTCAGTTTCTCTGTGCCTTGATTTGATTTTTCTCGTATGGCATACAGGGAGATGTAGCTTATTTTTATGTGTGTGTGTGTACAAGCTATATAAATGCATGTATATACTCTGCACATATATCGATGCACTATCTGCCTATCTATATTTTGTGTACATATCACTCAAATTTACCCATTTGCAATGCGATGGATGACAATGAAGTTTGCCCTAATCCCTAAAAAGCAATCAAAGCGTTGGAACAGGGTTAAAGCCTGCTGATAGTGCACTGTGATTAATAGAACATTATTAAATAGCCCCCTCCTTCAGCTCCTCTTCCCTGCACGCCCACCCCCACCCCCCCCCACCTTCTTGCCAGATGAAAAGAGGCTTCAGAGAGAAAATAAATAAATAAATGAGGTTACATTTACATTATAAAGAATAGGGAAGAAAACAATAGGGAATCCTCCTCACTGAAAGGCATACCATCTCCAAAGGGACAGAGCTCTCAAAGTATAGGGGGGAAGGGGAGTTCCTGCTCTCAAATATCATTAGAATGTTTTTTATCTTTTGGCAGTTTCATATTGTGAATAATATGGAGATTTATAACTCAGTCAAGCTGCTTCTTTCAAGAGTACAGTTCCTTAAGATCAAGGAATCTATCAACTTACATAGCTCCCTTAGCTATCTTATCTGAGTGCCTCACAAACAGAAATGTATTTATCCACACAATCCCTGGGCAGGAGGGAAACGTTCTTGTCTCCATTTTATATATTGAGGAGAAAGACAAAGAGATTCAAGGCCTCCAAACAGCTGCTGGTTTTGGAAGACCTGATGAGCCTCCCACGTCTTTCTACCTTTCCTGCTCTGTAGGAGCTGCCTCTCCCCATTCTCCTGTCCAGACGCTAGAGACCTTACCTGTATTTCTGAATGACATAAAGGGTTTCTGAAAACTACACTAGAGAAATGCCAGGTTTGACACTTCAGAGCTGTTGGCCATTTTTAGACAAGTGACTTTCTTGAAGTCATGCAGAGAGTGGGTGGCCATCTTGGGAGCTGAATCTGGCCTTTTCCAACCACATGACACCACTTCCTAAGACGATAGAGTGTGTATGCTGGTAAGGGAGTGAAGATGTACTTTGTGTCCGTACGTACTTGGAATACTGAGAAAATGAACAGGATGAACTTTCTGCTTAGTTCTCAGAATGGGCTGATGATGCTCTAATTGCTTTATCTATGATAAATCTGTTGTGTAAGGAGGGAAGATCTCATGTGTTGTCTCTATGGAAGAGATGTGCGTACAGCTTCCACTAAGGCAAGTTGTTCAATGACAACAGAATAAGGAGGTTCCAGGTGCTCTTAGGGTTAATATTTTTGGGGTGCGGACAATGGTATAACTGGTAAGAAAGCATATCTTTGGTGGTTTTGTATTGTTGAAGTGATTGGTAAATAAAACAGCATTTCAGGGTGCTCTGATGGTGACATCAAAGCTCTGGGAAAAGCAAATCAAACCTGGAAGCTTGCTTAAGCCATATGTGCTCTAAAATAAATCTTGTGACTGAGTTCTCACAAGATTCAGTGTATTTTGTGCAATATTCATTTGTCTTAACTGATGAATCCAGTATATTTGACATCCTTAAATGCATTTAAAATTTTAGTCATAATCTAGTTCTATAGAAACTCTCTCTTAAATACTTGACCATCAAAAAAAGAAAAAAAAAGTTCCTTTAAGCAGCCATCCATTTCTCTAATTTTTGGTGGAACTCCAGAACTGGGAAGATTTCTGAAGTTAGTGTTCTTATGCCCTTTCTTTTTTTCTGCTGTGAAATAAGAAGTGTAAAACCTATGCTTCTAAAATTAACATTGATATGAGCCGTGGTCTTCTGGTAAATAATGCCACTGGAAAAAATACAGATTTTCCTGTAATCTGTGTGTCTGCTAATGGTGATTTTAATGGCAGAATAGAGAAACTTCTGAAAATTCTCATTCAAGTGTGTTTTGCTCATTGGATACTCTATTTCTCATGTCACTTACATAGCTGTGATTTTAGACTAAAGACTAGAGATTAGCCTGGCCAGAACAAAATTATTGTTCATCTCTCAGATGCATTCAGATAATGTTTTGATGTTTTATGGTGAATAGTGTTACTAAAAAGGATTTGCATACTCCCTTTGGAGTTGTTCTGGCAGGGTGGTTTTCCAGAATGGAGTCAACACATTGTACACACAACCATTGGGAGAATGCAGCTGATTTCATTACTTCAGAAGTATCCAGTGACACATCTAAAAACGTGCTGATGCTTAAGCAGTGCCTCAAAGATGACAACAATCAAAGAAAGCTTTTCTATGCAAAGCTTTGTTTCCATAGTCTGTGTTCTTGAAGTAGTGTGTGTTGGTGGCAAAGTAGTGGGCTCAGCTACTCCTCTCATATACAAACTGTCTGATATTGTCAGGAGAGAAACCAACATAGCTGCAATTGTAAATAAGAGTTTCCTTGATGCAGAGACCAAGGCAGTGTTTTCTAAGAAATGTAAAATGGGAAACAAAATAAGTAATTCCTGCTTGGTTTTCAGAACACGACTGGTGATTGTCCTGAGAAAAACATTTGGGAATGGCTTTCTCTTCTTCCAAAGGAAAGCTTTGGATCCTTTTTGTTTGGTGAAAGGAGTGGAGGGTGGGAAATTAAAAAAAAAACAAAAACAAACAAACCCAACATGCTAGTGTAGCTATTTTAATGTAATTTTCAGGAAACTAAAAATTAATATATCTGCCCAACAAAAGGAATATGAGAAAAGGAAGATAAAGGCACTAAGATACTGTGAAGGTGAGAAGTGTTAATTTTCTGCATTCCTTAGCCTGGCACTATGTGTGCTATGTGACCTTGTCATGTTCCTGTGTGTTGAAGCTTTGTTCAGCATGTTCCAGACAAGAGACAAACTTTATAGTTTGGAAAACCGTCTGTGCTTGACTTCCACAAAATCATTGCTAGTAACCTGGGAAACTGAAAAGAGAGTGCTGCTGGTAGCTATCGGGACGATGTCAAGGTAATGGCTCTGACTGTGGCAGAAGTGAGGTGTGTTGCAGATGGATGAGGTATTTTTACAAACATTTAGTTAACTGCTATATTCTGATATTTAATGATCTCATTGAAGACTTTAATTTTCTTTTGCCATTGCTGTGGTACAAATCCTTGTCATGATATAAAGATATTAGCACCCATTTCACTGTTTTAGATATGGTGTCAATATAATAACAATATGCATTTAGTTTTACAGTAAAAAATGATTATGTAGATAGCATATCATAACTTGAGATGGTCTTCTGGTTTTGGTCATAGTGATATAGGGGATAGTAATATATAGCCTTTAAATAAGAATGAGATGAAAATTTATAACAGGTTATAAGTATCATAATGATTATCTACACTAAAGTGTAGTTTTAGCTGTTGATTTTTATTATTGTAAGATCACCTGTATCACAGGAGCATTCCTGACATTTGCGAGAGTTATAAAGGTTTATCCTTGGGCTACAGGGAAATGCCACAGGCAGAAACTGCGATAAATTGTGAGAGTTTTTCACAGTAGGTTATCTACAATTAATATTAAAAGAAAGGCAGCTGAACAAAACCTCTACCCCTCCTTCAGTCAGTTCTGGAACCAAAACATCATGACTACAACTATATACTTAAACACTTTTATCTTAGTTTGGAGGGGCTGTGAGTGTAAAAGTGGAGCTCATTAACTAAATCTCAAAAAGAAAAAAAAATAAGAAAAATTAATTACCTGCAATTCTGCTTGTCTCCTTTGGGATACTATAATTTCATAGGAGATGTGTTAATCTTTGGAGAAAAGGAAACTTGAGAGTTATCCAAAAAAGTAGTAGTACAAAGTCAAAGTAAAAGCTGGAGCCAATACTTGACATAGCTGATGGAAACAAAACATTTTCACGCACACTATTCTGTGTATGAGCTTAATTTTGTTGAGTGCAGTTCAGCACAGGAAGGTATCCAGAAATCAAAAATGAACAAAAATTGAGTTTTGATATCACAAAAGACACATCAGGATAAAAATCAAAATATATATACTTTGGGGAAATAAAACTTTCAGAAGCAGTGTCTTTGCAAGTAGTAAAGTGTTTCATCTTTATATTTTCATTTATTTTACCATTAAACTGCGTCTGCTCTGATTCTTACTACGATTCCAGTCTGGGTGTTTGATGGCCTAGTCAGCTCCATATATTGTATTCACAGCTGAGTTTCATTTTCTGTAATGAAGTTGCTCAGGGACATGCATAGTTGCTGTAGGGTTTTTGTAGAAGGATGAAAAAAATAGCTCTAACTCTGTTTTGGCTTCTTGCCTAATTCAGAATTGGTGCATGGATTGACTGGAAAGGTGTGTGGGCAGAACACTTGAGAAAAATCCGATCAAGGTAGAGAGCTGAATCTTACTTTACTGCTTCTGCTATAGAAAAATATCTACCAATTAGTAAAACAAAAAAAATAATTCAAAGATAATTTTCATTATTAAAAATTTGCATACTTGCGTATAGGGAATGTCAGAAAATGCCAGCTGCAGTCAGAGTTCCAATACTCTTATCTGAAAAGTCAGTTGTAAAGTGTGTGTGGCTGCTTCTCTTGTCTTTTGAGATGGTCGTGGTTGTGTATAAAAGCAGCAGATATCTTAGGGAGGTTGTTCTTTTCATGGAGGCAGAAAAGGATGGGGCTGTAGACCTAGGGCAGCTGTATTGCTGTATTTTATGGAATGGAGTAGACAGTTTCTTGACGAGTTGCATCACACGTTCCTTTCTTGTACATTAATACCGTTGCAAAAGCTCTTACAGGTGTTTCTACTTCCTAATTTTTCTTTTTCTTCCTTTCTTTTTGCACTGAGTCTATTTAGCCCTGTCATGCCACAGAATTCTGTCTAGGTTTACATAACGTATCTTAACTTATAATAACTATTATTTACTTATACTTATCATAACTAGTATTGTAATTTCTTAGTATTTAGACCAATATGAGATTAAGGAAATAGTAAAATAAATTGTAGTTTAAAATCTGGGATTTGGAAATATTAGTGCAAGAAATGAGAAATAATTCCTGAGCGTCTGTGAAATGGGAAACAACTTTCCAGGAAATGAGAGTATTATTTGAGAGAGGCTTTAGGCTGAGCCCCGAAAGTTTAAAAAAGAAAAAAAAAAAAAAGTCTGATGAAACACTTTGTAAATATCTGCTAGGATTCTGGCTTTCTGTTGTCTCTCAAAGCCTTTCATCAGCTGGGCTCACTTTCCTAAATTGTGTGACTTGCCCAGAGAACTGCAAACCTGTCCCTCTGCGTCTGAAACCTCACCTGAGTTATTTTCTTATCCTTACCAAGTCTAAAAGTTCTTCAGGCTTTAGTTGCCTCTGTGCAAGTGCCATGGCACCAAGAAATCATTGCAAAAGACACTGGTTTTTTACTTCTGCAGAGCAGAAATGACAGTAGCTACATGCAGTGACTAGCATGCACTTACTGGTTTTTACAAGTGGAACCATGTCAAACACCCTGAGAGGCTGTAGGTGTGTGGAAGGGAGGCACCTCACTTTTTCCAACTTCCAGTCAAGTTTGGGCCTGCAAGCCAAGAGGATAATCTATTGTACTTTTAAAATTTTATTCATTATGTGAGACACTGTCAAATCAATCTAGTATCAAAACAGGTTTTATAAATCGACAATGTGTACAAAGTCTGGTAGCAATAGTACAAAGTCTGGTAGCAATAGAAAAGCTTCCCTGATATTAAAAAAATGTCTGGGGGAATCTTAATTTTAAAGAAACAGCATTTCTCTGCATTGTTTTTTACTCAGATATTGTTGTATCTTCATGTGTGAAAACCAGGCAGGGAACCCGATTAGAAGCAGGCACAATCAATACAATTGAGATTGATTCTCCCTTCCTTCAGTCCCTGAGTTATATACGAAAAGTAAACAAACTGTGTACATGGAGAGATGTGACTTTGTTGTGATAATCCTCTGCCTTTTGAGTACAACTGAGTGTGATATTTCTTTTTACTTTTTCATATAAATGAGATTCTAGGCTTTATTTTATAATTGCTTTTTGTGCAAATGTTTTCTGCTCCTTGTGAATTTGAAAAATACAAAGCAATTTTTTTTTGCCTCCAATTCTTTAAATTATTGAAGGCACTATTTGGAAAAGGAAGGAGCCGGTCAGGCCTTTTTTCTGGGGTTAAGCAAGAATATCTAGATATCTTCCACTTGTGTTTTGCTATTTGGTCTTCATAACATTGCAGTTCAGTTAATCCTGAAACACTTTGTGAATCAAAGCAGTAAAGTCTGATAGATTGAGTTATGTGATGCTAGTCCCGAACTTTATGGGTAGACTTGATAAATACCTAGTTAAAGTAACAACTCTGTTAAGTTTCTATATTTGAGTGCAGTGAGTACCTTAACCTATTTTAAAAAATGCTTGTATAGAACTAGAGTACAAATCTGTCATGGACTCATAGACTTAATTGCACCCTTGGTTTAGAAAACATGGGCTTTTGAGAACTATCTCCCTTGACTGCTTCTTTCTAGCTATCAAGCCTTTCCATTGACTTTCTGCTATCTCTTTCCTACCATTCGAGTTGCCTAATCAGCCCTTGAATTTCTTTCCTTCTTTCCCTCTCTTACACACTTTCACTTTGATCACTGTTGTCACCTTGAAGTCACAGCCTCCTTTTGAGAGGCCCAGGAACAAGGTGTTTTTTTCAACTTTTGTTCAGCTTTGTCAGGCTTTGTGTATTGAAGCAGTTGAAAACACAATGTTAAAATGGAAGAGTAGCCAACCAGAAAAACTTCCATTTAATGAAAACATATGGAGAAAGGAACTTGGTTAAATGCAGTGGTGTCTGAATCTACAATAGGCTCAAATACTTCTAATAGGTTTGCTTCTGCAGATACTACTACCTCTAAGGGAATGCACAAAGCTAGCGGTGATTTTTCAGAATCTTGTCAGTCAGTCATTTTAGCCATATGCAGTAAATTATCTGGATTCACCGAACGCTGGGGGAGTTTAAAGACATGGGAGGTAGTGTTTTGTGTTGTTCTCCCTGTTCTTGTCTCTGTAAATGTCCTTAGCGTTTATCCAGAAAATGCAGACCTCTGTGAATAGTTCTTTGTTTGGAGTTTCAAAATTCTCTTAAATAAACTCTTCCTATTAGTAGACATCAAATTGCTGTACCATGTTTAATTGAAAGTGGCAAGCAAACACTGTACAACTGCTTCTAAAATGCCTGGGAGCTATTTGAAAGCTTTAACATGTTAGAAGGGAAAACGGTCTCGTTCTATCTCCCTTTCTTGAGGGAGGGGAGTGGGTGTTGAAAGGCAGAGAAAATTAACCTTCCTGTGCTCCAGAACTCCAGAACTGCTTTTTCTTTGCAGTTTTTCTTTTTCTTTTCTACCTAGCCTTTGGAATACTACTGATTTTTGGAGTGATTGAATTTCTGTGGGTATCCCTTCAGTGATGTGATGTGATTATCAAAGTAACCAAATACTTGCTAATTGACAGTGAGTTTGTTCAGGTGCTATTTATTTTTAATTGGTTTTAAGAGAGTTTGGCTAGTGTACTTGTTTGTGTTTGCTATAAAATAATGTACTATGTGAGAGAACAAGGTAATAGCCTTAGACATTTAAACAAATTTAGGAAAGGGCACTCCCTGTTCTGTGTACTGAGAGCTAAATAGCAGCCTGGTGCCAACAGTAGGGAATGACATTTATAGCATCTAACAGTCAGAAAACCTTCAAATAAGCTTCCCTTACATTTCCTGGTAGGAGTCCTTCTGGCAAGGAAGATCACCTTTAGTAGGTTAAGAAACTAGTTATTTTCAGTCTTTAATATAAAGTAAGCATAATTTCTGTCACTTTAAAATGCATTTTTTAAATTCTATTTGAAGAGTTTATTTAGAATGTTGTTGAAGACTGCATGTAATCGGTCAGTGCTTTTTTTTCTTCTTTTTACTCAAGAAAAAAGCCTAGTGACTGGCATTGTAGCCTACTCAAATTCATTGATCTCTCTTTTTACATCACATCTTCTACTAGTCTGAGGGTTTACCCAGTAGCTGATTAATTCTGTTAGAGAGATGCTCTTGCTTAGCTGGCTAAGATTGTGGTTTTAGAATTCCATGATGAGTCTGTAATTAATCCTGTGGTTCAGCTTTGGCAATTTTCTGTACATCATTCCAAGTGGGAAAAGGCAGCAAGGTTACTATATGGAACCATGACTACCATCTGAATATTTTTAGCGTTTTGATACTGAAGGGCTTATTGCACCATTTCATACACAAATGGCAAAGCTAAATATTTCTTTAGCCCTATTCATGTCACATGAAAACCTTTTTCCTAGGAGATAATCTGTTGAGACCCTGCCATGGTTTGGGGTCAGGGCCATGCCCAGAGCCGTAACAGACGCTCTCTGTTAACCCCTCCCCCCACCCCCAAAAGAGAAGGGGAATAAGGGAGAGAGGCTTATTGATTAGAAAACAGCTTTAATACTACCACTAATAATAACAGTAATAATGATAATAAAATGGAATTTGTACAAATATATACAAAACCAGTATCAAACCCAACTCTCCCCTGTGGCAATATGTCACCATCATCCCTGGCTGAGGAGCAGCCCCTGGGAAAGGTCCCAGGCTGGACTCAGCCACAGACAGTGACTGGGCACAGGAGCTGGATTCTGGAGCTCAGTTCAGGAACACAGGGCTCAGGATCAAAGGCAGGATGGATGAAATCCTCCTCGGATGCGGCCACTGCAAGAGCAGCAGAAGCGAGGAAGAAGGTGGAAGGGCGATGGAAGGGGTGATGGAAGGGGTTGTCCCTCCTGATCCTTCAGCTTTGCTGGATATGGTGGCTATGGGATGGAACACCCCACTGGTGAATCTTGGGGTCACTTATCCTGCCTGCTTCTCCCCGCAGGTGCAGGGTGCTCTCTGCCTCCTACATGTGGGATACGAGCTCAATAGTGGCCTTGGTCTGTACACCAATCACTGGCAGTAACTCTAAACATGAGGTTTTATCACTGCTAAAAGCAAGCAGTTCACTGAAAATATATCATTAGCTTCAGACAGAGCAGTTAATTAGAAGAGCTTTAGTTAAAAAGTAAAAATCATTGAACAACAGCTCTGTTCTATCCCAAACCAGGACATACCCCCACTGAAGTTTGAATTTATTTTGTAAGAAAGCCTCTAATTGGACACTGTTCCCACCCAATACCAAAAAAATCACAGGAACAAATGGCCATGACCATTCCAGAAGCACATGCTGCTTCTCAGGGTAAGTTTATCTGTATTGCAGAGAAGCCTTTCACTCCTTTTAATCATGTGGTCTTTTGTGGCCTGTGTGCACAAAGCACCAGAGGTGAGACCACAACTACTACACCACAAACCATCCAGAGACTGTAGTGTATCACCTCCAAATTCAATAAGTAGAAAAAAATGGAGATGGAAAGAGGGAAGATGGAGAGAATCACTTATAAAGAAGAAATAGTAAAGTAAATATCCAGAAAGATTTGGAGACCGTAGGCAATGAGACAAGAGAAAGTTGTCTGGCATACTCCAAAGACAGTGTATCGAGTTTGTGTGATAAGATTTTGGTAGCAGGGGAGCTACAGGGTTGGCTTCTATGATAAACTGTTAGAAGCTTCCCGTATGTTTGATAGAGCCAACACCAGTTGGCTCCAAGACAGACCCACCACTGCCCAAGGCTGAGCCCATCCGCACTGGTGGTAGCACCTTTGTGGTAACAAGTTTAAGAATGGGAAAAAGTGTCTGTGCAACAGCAATTGCATCTTGAGAAAAGAATAAGCATACGTGAGAGAAACAACTCTGCAAACACCAAGGTCAGGGAAGAAGGAGAAGATGTTCCAGGCAACAGAGCAGAAATTCCTCTGCAGCCCATGGTGAAGACCACGGTGCAGCAGGCCGTCCCCCAGCAGCCCATGGATGTCCATGGTGGAGCAGATATCCACCTGCAGCCCAGGGAGGACCCCACACTGGAACATGTGGATGTGCCTGAAGGAGGCTGTGACCCCCTGGGAAGCCTGCACCAGATCAGGCTCCTATCAGGACATGGGGACCCATGGAGACAGGACCCCATGCTAGAGACAGTTTGTTGGCAGGACCTGTGACCCCACAAGGACCCATGCTGGAGCAATCTGTTCCTGAAGTACTCCATGGAAGCGATCGACGCTGTAGCAGTTCATGAAGAACTTCAGCCCATGGGAAGGACTCGCATTGCAGTTCATGGAGAACTGTCTCCCATGGGAGGAACCCCCCACAGGAGTAGGGGAAGAGCATGAAGAGTCATCTCCCTCAGAAGGAAGGAGTGGCAGAAACAACAGGGGATGAACTGACCGCAATCCCTATTCCCCATTCTCCTCAGGAGCAAAGTTAATTCCAGGATGAAGGGAAGGGTGGGGGGAAGACATTTTCAAGATTTGTTTTTATCTCTCATTATCCTATTGCAATTTGATCGGTAACAAACTAAACTAATTTCCCCAAGTTGAGTCTGTTTTGCCAATGGTGGTAATTGGTGAGTGGTCTCTCCCCGCCCTTATCTCTGCCCACGAAACTTTTGTTATATTTTCTCTCCCCTATCCAGCTGAGGAGGGGAGTTATAGAGTAGATTGGGTAGGCTCCTGGTGTCCAGCCAGAATCAACCCACTACAGAGGAATCATTGTGAGAGATTGTGGGCTAGCAAAGTTACACCTATTGAAAAACATTTTCTGGTGTTGAACTCTGTTATGCTTAATGCTATAACCCTTTACTTATGAGCTACCCATCTGGCAGCAGAGGGACTGCTGCTTTGAAGAACTTTCTTTATATGACTTTTCAGGCCTCTTAAACTGTAAAATACTCTTGCAAGAAAAGAAATTTAGATTCTAGTAGGGAAAACATTTAGAAGTGGTCTGAATGAAGACCTCTGTAATTAACTCTGGAGTGCAGCCTTCCTGTGGAGGGCAGAAGACACTCATAGGTCTCTCAAATGGTAGATCTGAGGCTAGGACTAAATTGAAGGAACTGAAATTGCCTGAATACACTAAAATCTCAGCCATGTTCTGATTCAGTATCATGGCGAGAAATAATTGTAACATTCCCCTCCCTTCACTGACCTGCACTGTGGCTTCAGTTGTCAAAGAAACGTGGACTGTGGGAGAAAAGTGCCTTGCTCCAGCCAAGTTCCTGATCTGTGCACAAGGGTCAGCAGGGCCTTGGCATGGGGCACAGTTCACATGCAGTCCATAATACCACCAAGAAGGAATGGAAGATCAGACATGCACGATTCTCCTAATTTAAAATACCTGTACTGAGGTATTTTGTTACATATTTGAGTGAATGTTTTACTAGCAGTGCAGTATTCTGAAATTTGTGAAATAAGCAGTCACAATTCTCAACAATACAAATTTTATGATGAATTAATGACTAAGTTCATTCAGGTTATTTTTTTCTTTTTTTTCTGCTCCTCCTCCTTTTTTTTCCTAGTGAGCACTAGAACTTTTACTTTTCCCAGATTCACTTTGAAAGAAGTTCTTTAGAAAGTTAAAATTAGTGAAAAGTAAGAGACAAAGAAAACCCAAGTAACTGGGTTTTTTATTGGGGTGGGGTTTTTTTTTGTCTTTACTGGCCAAATATGAAAGGCATGCATAGTGTGTCTCATTCTGATTCTCTTTGGTCAGTTTATCCACATCACTGAAATGTCCAAAGCTTTGCTTTTTCGTGCCATTGAAAAGCCATGGGCTTCAATATAGCTGTAGTTTTGCTTTGGGATTGGAAAATGTTACTGGAGCTATATTCAGAAACCTCTCTCTCTCCCTTCAGCCAGTATGATCATTCTTTCAAAGACCTGTGTCTGGGATTAGTATTTTATGCATGAAATGTTTCATGTACAGTAGTGACATAATAAGAAGAGGCATTTTATTAGCTTGTGCATGCAAGAAGAATGGATTACAGAAACAGGAAGTGTGTAAGGACTTGCCTTAAGATGCCATTTTTATTAACACCTAAGTTAATCATTTTAAGGCAAACATGGTTCATGCCTTTTAGTTTTTTATTTTAAATTTGCCAGGCCCTGTCTAAGGAGGTAGCATCCCATTTATTTATGTTCTTCATGCATATCTTGCACAGAAAATAGCCCATGTGGAAAGACAGCAAACAGATAGCTGCAGCTGTTGCCACTTATGCTCCACATCACAATTTTAGGAATTAATGGTTTCTAATCCCAAAAATAATATAGATACAGAATGGTGCTACATTCCAAACTGCCAGGCTGAAGTCCCTTGCTCTTATTTCATAAATATGTTTATAAGAGTCTGCCTTAATCTCTCAGCTGCAAGAAAAGCTTTAGAGATCAGTCTGTTTTTAAAGCTGAAGTTATTGACCTTTGGCAACTCATGGGTAGCCAGGGAAATACACTGAGGTATCTCTTTGTTGAAATATTTAAGACAATAGTAAGGCACCAGTGCTATTGTTAGATAAAGCTCCTTCTGGTCTTGCCATCTACTGCACTGACTGAAGATAAATGTAGATGTTTTTGGCACTTTTGGGCTGTTGTTGAAGTAAAGGAATAAAACATGTTTGTCTGACAATTGCAGGTTATTAAAGATGATTAAACTGGTAATCCCTGGGAAATTGAGGTAAATCTCTCTTCAGCAGCAGCAACAGAGTAACTTTTGTCTAAGATTTTGATTATTATCATTACTTAGTGGTTTAGTAAAACAATCTACAAATTGTTCCTGACCTCAGATTTTAAAAAATCATCACTCAAATCCCTTTTCTCTTACTACATGAAGCAGAATGTTGTCCTGCCTGTCTTCTCTTGTTTAAGCTTTATGGGAAGGGTCCGTTTCCACACTCTTCTTTACAATTGGAGAGTTTATACTTTCTGAATAAAATGAAAGCAAAGATACTAGCATGAGCTGTACTAGAAGGAAAATACCCAACAACATAAATGTAATGGTAGAATCATGAGAACTGGATATTTTAACTACATAAATCTTTTATTCTAATACATTCTAAAGCTCATGTCAAATGGATGAAGTTATTTACTACAAATGTACCAGTTAGGGGAGGAAAAAAGCAACGAGTGACAGCAGCTTTTTTTCAGTAGTTCCCATCTCCCACACTTTCAGATGAAAAGAAGAGACGTGCCGGTGCGTGGTGTTTTTGAAAATCAGACTGCCGGTCATATTGCACCTCATTACCAAAGCGGGGTGACAGTGACGATGTATTGACAAATAAGATGCCTTCTCTTCCATCTTTCTCGTCATGCTACATTAGCTTTACTTTCATCAGTAAATGTGTTATTAAAATAAGTGATATCCAAGATGATAGAGAAAGAGCTACTGTAGGGAGCTTGATGTTTTCAGGGTCATGCCAGTCCACTTGTTGTTGAAGACTTATATCCATCTTCCTAGTTTTATCCTTTCAGTGTCAATTTTTTTGTTGACCTTTAGAAGTAGGTAGTTTACCTATTCTAACTGCAGAAAGTTTGGATAAGCTTTTATCATCTCAGCTGTCTTTTCTCAGTCATTACTACAGGCAGGCATTGGCAGGATAAGTACTGCAAAGCCCTGGACTCCCCCATGCCCCCTTAATTCTCAACAATAGTCAACATCTAGTTCTGTACCATCCTGACAGCTGGGAAGGAGAGAGTAAAGATGTGGGAGAAAACATGATGGAGCTTGAGATATTGTACTGCAGTAAGAGTGATTGCTCTGCAGTCAGCAAAGTACCCTGAAGTTGTCTTGGTCATTTAATACAGGATTTCAAAAAGGCCTGGACTTCTACTGCCTTCTAGTTGTCCTCGAATCGCACGAGGGAGTTACACGCCATATATCTCTGGAGCATCCAGTACAATGGGGTTGAAACTTGCTTGAATTTTCAAGATAAAAGACAAAACATTAATGAGAACATGAGAGAAAAGTTACATGTTCTATTCACTTCAAATCCTGAAATGATTCCTCACTTTTTTTGGGCAGGTTAGGGGATTCACCACTCCTATCTCAGGCTATACAACACATTGAGTTTAAATACATTTTATGTAATCTGGGCATAGCAGCATGAAGGGTTGAGTGGATTAATACAACCTGTCTTGAGGTCTCTCAGTGTGTTCCTGCAATCTGTGATGCAATTCAGGATGAGATGGTGTTTAAGGTTCATGGATGTTTTTAGGATTTGTTTTTTATAAAACACATTGCGACTGAGAGTAGTTGGTAATGCTAAAAATTTGCAAATGAGATTTACTTTCAAGGAAAACTCTATGGCTAAGCACATTTTAGGGTTACACTAACCCATTAGAATAGATGTGACAGAAACTTTAGGGAAGAACCAGATTGATGGACCACTAATGAAATGAACTATGTAAACTTTTATATTCAGGTGAACCAGCAACTTGCTTTAGATAACAGGAGGAAGGTCAGGTTTTTGTTCTGACTGGCTGGGCCAAATTTAGTAAAATCTTAAGAAGCTTGGCCAGTTTGCCAGGGAAAATTCAAGACTGTATGATGTAAGGTTTTTGAAAACCTCAAGCTGGAAAAGCAGAAATACTTAGCAATCATCATAATGATCCTAAGAAAAGGTGATGAAAGCAAAATTGGTTGTATGTACAAAACTTAAGTGCAAAGAGCAAAACCAGAAGACTGGAAAGTATACTAATGACAGGAGCTTTTGTTGAGACTTAGGAGAAAGAGGAGAGTCTACCACCTTTGGAAGAAGGGGCAGGCTACTCAGGAAGAGTATAGGGATTTAGTTAGGTCATGTAGAAAGAACAATAGGGGTGCAAAATCTCAACTAAAACTCAGCCTGGCAAGTGCTGGAAGATATAACAAAAAGTGGTTTTATGAATATATTAACAAAAAAAAAAGAATCAGGGAGCATTTCCATCCTTTATTAGATGTGAGGGGGAGCATTGTTACCAAGGACGAGGAAAAACCTGAGGTACTGAATGCCTTCTTTGCCTCAGTCTTTAATAGTTGGTCCAGTTACCCTCATGGCATTCAGTCTCCTGAGTTAGAAGAAAGGGCTGGGGATGAGAAGAATCCCCTCATAATCCAGGAAATAGTGAATGACCTACTAAGCCAACTGGACATCCATAAGTCTATTGGGCGGGATGAGATCCACCTGAGAGTGCTGAGGGGGCTGGCGGAGGAACTTGCCAAGCCTCTCTCCATCGTTTACCAGCAGTCTTGGTTAATGGGGGAGGTCCTGGATGACTGGAGACATGCCAATGTGATACTTGTCTACAAGAAGGGCAGCAAGGAGGATCCGGGGAACTGCACGCCTGTCAGCCTGACCTTGGTGCCAGGGAAGATTATGGAATGGTTCGTCTTGGGGGTTATCACATGGCAAGTGCAGGATAATAGGGGAATAGGGTTCAGCCAACATGGGCTGATGAAGGGCAAGTCCTGTTTGACCAGCCTGATCTCCTCCTATGATCAGGTGACCCATCTAGTAGGTGAGGGAAAAGTGGTGGATGTTTTCTACGTGGACTTCAGTAAGGCATTTGACACTGTTTCCCACAGCATTCTGCTGGAGAAGCAGGTGGCTCATGGCCTAGACAGGTGGACTCTTGGCTGGGTTAAAAACTGGCTGGATGGCCGAGCCCGGACAGTTGTGGTGAATGGAATTAAATCCCACTGACATCCAGTCACGAGCAGTGTCCCTCAGGGCTCAGTTTTGGGCCCTTTCTTGCTTAGTATCTTTATCAATGACCTGGGTGAGGGGATCAAATGCACCCTCAGTAAATTTGCAGATGACATGAAATTAAGTGGGAGTGTGGATGCGCTGGAGGGTCGGAAGGCTCTGCAGAGGGATCTGGACAGGCTGGAGCAATGGACTGAGGTCAGTTGTGTGAGGTTTAACAAGGCCAAGTGCCGGGTCCTGCACAACAACCCCAGGCAACGCTCCAGGCTTGGGGAGGAGTGGCTGGAAAGCTGCCAGGTGGAAAAGGACCTGGGGGTGTTGGTTGTAAGCTGACTGAACATGAGCCAGCAGTGTGCCCGGGTGGCCAAGAGGGCCAATGGCATCCTGGCCTGAATCAGAAATGGT
>NW_008620994.1:13185-34185 GCF_000691845.1 Merops nubicus | reverse complement strand
GACTAAAGGATTCTGTGATTCTATGATGTCCTAGGAGAGCAAAACCCACCCAAATGGCAAAAATCCACCCAAAAGGCATCTGCATGTAGCCCTGTTGCAGGAAATAGCAATCTAGTGAGATGAGCAATGAGTGAGACATATGGGGAATAGCCTGGTCTCTAAATTGGGAATTTCACAGATATGCTCCAGCATTCTGAGCTTTATAAATGAATCATCATCACAGCAAAACCACAGAATGACACCAGCTTCCCTAGAAGAGTCTCACTCTATATGTAGCTGCTAGACTTGCATATTTCTGTTTATAAGTACTCAGTGATAACTGACCGCAAAGTGACATGGCCTTCTCAGCACACAGCCCCTGAAAAATACTTGTTCTTTCCTTTCTTCCTGAGTTATTTTAAACCAGATTTTGCACCTCCAGATGCACTATTTTAGCTTAAAGTCCTGGTACTGGTGCATGTGATCAGAACATTTGCTGGACAAAAAGACAGCCAGAACAGACCTCTTCAGGAGAAAGTCGATTAATAGCATATGTCCTTGTTGGGTCTGTCTGAGGACACCATGCTACCTGGGAACTGCACTGCTACTCTGTAGATATGTGGTTTTGGCTTGGTTTTCTAAGGCAGGTCAGCATATGTTATTGCACTGTAAACTCACCTTGAACCCTTTAGCCTGCTTTGGCTGTATTTTCCAAGGGGCTGTGTTTTCACACTAGACTTGTATCAGCATGAGGAGAATTGGTCAGTGCAGGTGTGTGCAGATGGGAAACCCCTGGCTCCACTGAGAGAAAGTCTGGCAGAGCCTACTCCTTGCATGTGCTGCTGGGCAATGAGAAGTTGACCATTCAGCACTAACGTAGTTGTGAGAGAGCCCAAGGATGTGCTTGCACCTGGTGTAGACAAATTTGTTGTGGGGGAGGAGGGAAGAGAGGACATGAAGTGGGAGAAAGGAAAGGGCTGGAGTGTGGTGGAGAAAGGCCATGAGCTGAAGTGGCTGCAGTGGAAGGGTGTGTGGCTGTGTGCTAAGGGCATGGGGCACAAATTTCCAGAAGGGAAGCGATGGTAGTTCTGCTGCTCATTGAACAGTTTGCTGTTACTTGGTGAATGCAATGAATGTGTTTGCAATGGCTGGTAGGTACAATCTTTCCAAAGACAGTGTCTCATTTCCTACAGTTTTACTCTTTTTGAGCTTGGTAAATGTCTGGGTTATTTGCTGGGAACTTGTCTGGTGGTTGTGACCAGGGTTACCATTAGAGGCTCCCACCTCTATTGCATAAGTTGCTCCTATAGTAATACCCTGACCTTAGACTTAATATAACACAGGTCACCTGATTTGACAGCCCTTCTGTCTGGTTGCCATACAGTGAACTGGAAAAGGAAGGACTGAAATAATTTTATAATTAAAAGGTCACATTTTCAGAGTGAAGTGCAGGGGGTCCAGAAAGAAAGAGCAGTAGTTTCATAGCCCAAATGTGGGAGCCCAATAGAGATGAGCTCTTTCTTTTCACTGAGGGAATGGGGTACCACAGAACAGTAACTAATTTGAGCTGCATTGTCAGCCTTTCAGGTTCATGTATAACAGGATTGCTTGGGGAAAACCAGGTGGCCATGCGTGAGGGATGATAACTGTAGACCCCCTTGCAACGACTATGTTGATCAGGATACAGAAATTGTAAAGAGCATGACAGATTGAAATATGGGGCTTCCTGATTTTTGTTCTCTTTATTTACTGAAGTTGCTGTAATGTGATGGATATTGCCTGCATAAAATAAGGTCCAAGTATATGACCCATCCCAAAGATTGCAGTGTACTAACAGATGTCATCATCAGTACATTTCCTCTCTCCATAGTAGGTGGCAGCATGGTCTCAAAAGCCGATAATTTTTAATCTCTTAAATAATATTCTGAGGTCTCCACTATAACTGAGGCTGATATTAATTAAAGAAAGAGTTCATGAATTATGTCAGGGTTAAATAAAAAATGGTTCTTACAGGCTTAGTGTGATAAACAGCTATGTTGGTTTTACTAGTCGTTATTTGGTTAATGAGAGCATCACAAAGTCTGAGCCTTAGGCTGTGACCTCAGTGCTCCAGATTTAGGTCTGCTCAGATGATGTTTATGAAGTGCAGGGCGGGGAGGGTATATTGTTGAGGTCTGCTCAAAGGGACCCATGTGCTTGGCTCTAGGTTTGGCAAGTTAAGTGGACACCATGCGCTGCCTTCCTGGGCTGGCAATGAGGCAGTGCTCGATGGCTGCTGCCTCAAGGATCACAAAGGGACTTTCCTGCTGGAAGAAATGCATGGCTGCCTGCAGGAGACATCACATGTCAGGACAAGACATAGGAAAAAAATGGCTTGTGGTCCAGTTCCAGACTGAAGTCCTCTGCTAGACTGCCCTCTTCTAAACAGGTGAAGGCCAACATTGCTGCAATTCATAACCTATTTCTTATCTCTTGCTCATGAGCCCGGATGCTATAATGTGCTTATGTCTGTTAATTCTTCATACTCCATTGCAAATAGAGCCTTAAGGTAAGCTGTAACACTGGGATGGGTGTTACAGAAGGAAAGGGGAATCAACCCACTTGCGATTCACTGGTGATCTGGGAAATCATGGAAGATTTACGTTGTCCATTAAGAATCTGCTAAACCACAATATGTGAAGATTGCAATTATTTATCTGCTGACTATGCTGCAGGACACCTTTTGTTAGCCATGAGAATTTTTTATTTGAAGTAGAGCGTGAAACAGTCATGTGAAGACATGAGTGTCTGCAAACTACTGTTCGTCAGAAAAAGGGAAATTTAGTCATATATTTAGCAGTCACTTCCCCTTTTTTTGGGAAATCCAAACACAAATTTTTTTCTCTCTCTCTCTCTGTTTCTCTCATCCTCAGTCTACGGAAGGAAAGAAAGGTGGGTCTAAAATGTCATTTGGTTCTGACACAAGTCTGATTGTGCAATGAGACACAAATTTCCACTGTGTGTTGAGCTGCACCCTATATAAGGTCCTCACTGGCAATTTTCATTTGTATCTTTCACTGAGAAGCTAATGGCTGAAAGAGTGCAGAAGCACAGGTAAGTGAATGTGATGGAAATTTGGGAATGAATATCTCCCCTAAACCATCTGTTTGTGTGAGACTTGTGGAGGTTGCTTGATCCTAAGCTAAAGGGACCAGAAAGCTCTGAACAAAATAACCAAGTATTTTCATCAGGCAGAGGGTCTAAGGAGAGAGAAACTCCCCTGTTACAGGGTGTTATTACATGTGACCCATGAGGGCTGTTAACACCACAGACAAAGCCACTAGCACCTAGTCCAGGTGTAGCTGAGAGGAGCTACAGCTCTCTGCCAATGTCCTGGATCTAGCAGATCTAGTGCCAGTGGAGACAACCTGTGATTATGAAACAGTATTATTGAGCAAGAGGCTGGCTTTTGTTGTGGTAGAGATGACAATAAGCAGGAAATAGTTTATTGTAGTCAAAGTATCATATGTATATAAATACTAGAACAGGGAGAAACTTGGATTAAAACCGTACAACGAATATGAGCATGGTGGGATACACAGGAGGTGCCTAAAGGTAAGTACCTATCAATATGACTGTCTTACATTGGTAGGAGTATGTTTTTGCTTTTGGATACAATTTGAAGTAGCTATGCAGTCATTTAATCCTCACCCTATGGGGCAATCACAGTGTTGGGATAATATTAAACATATGCAATTTACATTTCTGTAAAACAGAAATAAAACAGAAATGGTGTGTATCATGTGCATATGTGTTCTGTATTGTACATAAATGCCTTACACAGAGCATAAACTGGTACCTATATGTAGCAGGTTTTATGGATTTTTTTCCTGTGATACACTGAGATAACATAATCAACGGAGTAGCAGCAGATGAAAGCTCGCGGCAGACCAGAAGGCACTGAGTGATGGACACAGACACAGAAGCTGCTTTGCCCTTGCCAGGCCAATTTAGATGACAACTGATGAATGACTGGCAACTGATAGTTTTGTTTCTCCTTGATGTTACTGTATCTGATTTTAGGGTGAGCTGTTTAGAGTTTTCCTCATCTTTTTTCAGCACAGGTGGCAATAGTGTCCACGCTGAAAACTCACTTGCACACCAACAGCAATATGGGTGTTCATGCCACAGGAATCAAAGCTTTTATACCAAGAGAAACATTGTTGGAGAGTGAGAAAGCTTGGCTCTGGTTGTAGTAGGAGGCTTGCCCACAGCCTGATCTGTGCTAGCTGGTCCACTTGGGGAGCTGCAGTGGGGAAGATATAGTGATGCAGGATTTAATGAGGTCCATACAACCTTGGGAGACACCTGAAGTGACAGCTTAAGACAGCTACTAAGTCTATTCTGCTGCATCTTTGCTCTTGTGGTCATGCAAGTTGCTACACCAGAGCTAACTGGGGGCAGCTGACCCATGCCTCAGTCACATCTTATTGCAAAATAAGCAAAGCTAGATGTTCCCATCGGCGGCTCTTGCACTGAAAAGCTGTGAGGACAGCAGCATCTTGTGGTACATTGTTTGCATCTCTGGAGTGAAAGGAAGGGGACAGAAGTGATGTGTTTGTACCAAGCCGGGAGCTCTGTTCCACAAGTCAGTCCCTATAAATTAGGGAAGAAGTCATCTTTCTGCTCACTAAGGGTGAAGCAAAGCTCACCAGGTCTGGAGTGAGGAAAAGAGTAGTTAACTCTGAAGTTAACAATGAGAATTTTCATTATATCTTCTGTCTTGTAATAACCTTCCCTGTAGATTTCAAGACACTTTCTCTCAATCTCCTTCCAGTTCCCTCTGGGAAAAGATGTGTGGGCTCTTCTTTGTCCTGGTGATGTGCACGGCATGTGCTTCTGCTTTCAGACTTCAGCAAGTCAAAACCACAGGTAAGGGCATGCTTTTTTTTTTTTTTTTTCAATCTTCTGTCTCCCTCTCCCTTCTTTTTAATGTGCCTCACTGACGGTAATGTAAAAATATCTCTGATTTATATAGAAAACTGCCCAGATCACACCGTGTTTTTCAAACACTACTATGAACTGCATGGAGAACCTGTGGTTCTGAAATGCCCTTCCCCCAGATACAAACATTTGGATTTTTCTGCCTTGACCACTAATATCACATGGTATAAAAATGGTTCAAAAACCATGATATCGGGAAGTGATGAAGATCCAAGAATCTGGGCAAAAGGAGATGCACTCTGGTTTTTACCAGCAATGCTAGAAGACTCAGGAGTATATATCTGCACCAGAAGGTGGGTATACAAAAGAAATTTCAGTGCACTAACAAGATGACTGTATCTAAAATATACTAGCTTAATGATAAACTCCAGCTGGGTTCAGAGCATGCCTGGATAAGATAATTTCTGTGACAACTTTATCAGAGAAAAAATGTGGAAAGTCAGAACTCCTAAATGCGATGTGTGTCTCCTATAGATACATATAGTGAAATCTGGAGAAATCATGAGATTTCTAGCCCAGTATTGCTCCTTGGGCTAGAATCTCATGAGGAAATAGTGTATGTGAGGGTTCGTTCTGGTTTATTTCTGAGCCAGTCAGCTCTGTGGTGAGTGGGGACACACTGCAGGCTGGTGGTTCTGTGGAACACAACCCTCCTGTCACACCTCCAGGGAAGCAAATAGCCTTGTTTGCTCTTCACATTGCCTTATGAAGCATATAACAAGGCTCTGGAGTGGCTTCCTTCTTCCCTCTTCCTTATCCTTGGATTGTGGTTGCCTTGGTTTTGCTGGAAAATCTATCATGAGACCTGATGTGTATTTACTAGGCTGGGACCAGACTCGTACCACTGCGGTGGGTCGAGACTTGGGCATCTTTTTCTGAGTATCTAACAGCCCACTGTGCAATTTCAAAAGAGGTGTCAGGGTCTGGATTTGTGAGGGACTGAGGAAGGAAAAAACCACCCATCATCATTAAAGCCTGAACTCCAGAAGGTATCCTGGGTCCTTGCCCCGTGCCAGCTCCTCCTTTCAGTCAGCCCAGCACACCCCTGGCAGCTGGCAACTTGCTCCGGGGTCTATAGTGGAAAACATATCTATACATCCTTGGGGCTGCCTCTGCAGAGCATATTTTCCTTGCTGGCAAGACACACCTTGTGAGTGACACATAGCAGTAGAAGAGATGGACAGGCAGAACTCAAGTTAATAAATCACGCTGAGCATATTGAGTTGGTCTATCTGCATGTCTTAGCAGTGACTGCAGTGGTGGGGCAGAAGAGAAGACTTTGGTAGTGAGGCCAGCATAACAAAAGGTTGCAAATATTGTCCTACTAGTTGCCTGAGACGTTGAAGGGTGTGTTTTAATCCCCTTCTTGGACTACCCTGCCTCAGTGCCAAAACCTATGACACTGTGGCAGTGTTATTGACAGCTAAAGGCACACGGGCTCTGTGCAGCCTGGTGTGGTGGGAGGTGTCCCTGCCCACAGCAGACAGAACTAGCTGATCTCTGTAATCTCCCTTCCAACACAAACCACTCTGTGATTGGTAAAATACAAACAAATTGTATTTCTTTTGCAAATCATCCCACAGGAAAGCCACCAGATTTTTTTCTTCAATCTATGAAATGAGGGTAGAAGCAAATTATCTCAGATCTCTGCTTCTGCTGAGCAAGTATTTTGGATTCAGGCTCTGACCTGTAGGTGACAGCCAGTCACAATGCCAGTCTCCTTGCAGCCCTGAGCTGCTCTCCAGGAGGTCACAGCCTGGAGCCCCTGTCTTTACTGTCCTCCACAGGGGTCAGGCACTGCCCTGTGTGGAGGCATCTCCAAGGCAGGCTTTCAGAGGTTGTAGAGGACATAGTTCTAGCACCTCCATTTGTTCTGCTTCAGACTGGAAGCAGTTGTTACTTGAGGTCAGAAAGAAAAGCTAAAGATGGCAAAACTTTCAAAACTGGAAGGTGGAATGCCTCCTTTTCTCTGCACAATATACATGCACACAGCAGTGTCTACTGGTTGTGCAATAGTGACTACAGCTGTATTTTAATACACACTTTAAGCTTTTTATTTGATCCCTAGGCATCAGTCATGAGGGTTTTCACAGTCGAGACCTCTTTCAAGGGAACGGTGGAGAGTTCATGACACACCTGCTACTGTTCAGGTGAACATGTTCCTCCTCCTTGCAAAATTAAAATCATGCTGTAGCCTAAGGGTGTGTGGCAAACTTGCTGTACCAAAAAGAATCTCCAAGGCAGACATGTGCCAACAACATGTTTAGATTGTGCCCAAAAAAAAATAGTACCAGTGATTTTCCACCATCCCTCCTGGTATGATCTCAGTCTCCTAGAAAACCCTAAGGAAGGAAACAGAGACAGGAGGAAATCAAGAGCATCACTCGAGTTCACCTCATCACTGTTAAGTGCTCACCTCTCCCTGCTCTGTCTGTAGGAACTCTTCCTACTGTGCTGAAGTCTCCATCCACCTCACAGTTGTGGAGAAGACAGCTGCTCAGGAGATTGCCTATCCCCAGATCCTCTTCACTTTCACCTCTGGAAAGATTGTTTGCCCTGACCTGTGGGATTTTACGCCAAATGGGACAAGCCTGGAGCTCAAGTGGTACAAGGTAGAACTTTCCTGTCCTCTTTGTGCAAAGCCTGATCCAGACCTGTCTGTAAAGGCACATAGATCTGCCCTTTCTGTTTCTCCTGAACATCATGCTGTTAGTCACAACTGCAGGATAATATACTGGGAATTTTGGGACACGTGTATATATTTTAAGAAAAGTTCTCAGGGGTGGACTCTGCACAGAGTGAAGTGTTTCACATATTCTGTGCTCTCACAGGCATTGTAACCTTTTAAGGCTGGGTTACCTACCCTAACTCCAGGGTTTACTACTTCAGATGAGGCCCTTCTCTTTGGTGCTATGCTTCTTTTGATGGCCCCTCTAGTGATTTCCATAAAGAAGGACCTTTAAAGTCACTTTAAAGAAGTGATGCTTCCCCTGTGTGAGCTGTTCAGAAGGGGAAGCTTCATTAGTCAAATGTAATACAGCATTTGGAGGTAATAAATCCATCACACAAAGCTGATTGTGGTCTCTTGCCTAACGTACCACCCCGTGATGCAATAGCTAGGCTGGCTTCATACAGGAGTGCCTACGTTGTGATTAGTGCCATATCAGCAAAATGTCTCTACTCAGGTTTCCCTTCAGAAGCAGGCTATAACCCACCTACTTCTTGAAGCTACTTCTTGAGGTTGTAGAAAATACAGCTCTGGCTATAACTGACAGGAAGAGCTATTATTGTGCCTTCATGGAGAAAGATCATCATTACTCCTAGCAGGGCTCCAACCCGTGTATGAACAGAGCCTTAGGGGTGAAGAGCAGGGATTTATCACCGTTTATGAGATCATGTAGGGTAAGCAATAGTCTTGTGAAAACCTGCATGATTACTGGTATGTCTCTTCAATGAATGCCTTAGAATATCACTCTTAAGAAGTCATGTGTGGAAAGTAACAGTGTTGTGAAAACATCTATGGTTAATAAAACGGTTTTGTCTTAGAAGAATGTCTTAGGTGATGACGCTTAAGAGGACTCAATAAAGAGCCTATTATATCTTTTCCATCTTAAAATGTGTGCTTTATTGAAAAGTTATGCACACATGTTATAGAGACATTAAAACAGTGATTCTTCACACTTCATATAGTGCCTCAGAGCATTTCAGAGCCAGGCACATTTGAAGAACTTGGCCCGTGCTGGTAAAGTGGAACTGCTCAGATTTCCCAGTGATAAGTGAACTTTTAGCAACAGAAAGACAGGGATAAGTAATTTTGTCTGGAAGTCACGTGGGGTGTAACCACACCTCTCTGAGACATAACACCAATTGTTGTCCTTTCCCCAGGATGCTCTGCCTTTGGAAGCTGACAACGAGAAACTCGTAATTCTGAAAGGTTCAAATTCTCTGATCATGACTTCTGTGCTACCAACAGATGCTGGCTATTACACCTGCAAGATGCCATTTCCCTTTGAAGGTGTAACGTATGAAATCACCAGAACAATTCAGCTGGTGACTGTTGGTAAATATCGACACCTTAAAACATTCCAGCTCTTAAGAAAATCTCTATTTAGGGAATAATCTCTTCTTTATTAAGGGGGCTCAGGAGAGGAACTCATCCGGGGCCTCTCAGCCCTGCCAAGGGAAGCGGGACACCCAGGGTGCTTGCTTTGGCACTGATGAGTTTCCCACAGCACCCCCAGAGCTGGGGTCACCCCTTTGCTTGACTTGCAGCAGGTCTGTGGGAGGCAGAACTCGACGTTGCAAGCACTTGGGGTTGTTAAATCAAATAATTTATATCTGGGAGGACGACACATGACACACTGTCACTGCAAATGACTTCAGTGGTCTTAGGAAACAGAACATTTAATACTTGCTCAGGATGAGGGGAGTTTTGAGACAATGCCCAAGTTTTCTGTTGTGCTAGCACTGACTCTTTGTTCCCTTTCTCTCTCCAGAACAAGAAAAGAGAATTACCCCAATAATTGTATATCCAACACAAAAGACGACATCAGCTTCTCTCGGTAAGGCCCAACATTATTTTTTAAAACATCTAATAAAGCAAAAATTAGAGCAGGTCCTCTTATGGTCTAATTTATTGGCAAAAATTGTAGCTCTTTTGATCTTGCTTATATTCACTGAGGGTTGGTGCTGGAGTAGTTTTTGCATCTTATTGTCTACAGCTAGATACTTCCATATACGAGAAGCTGTAGAATTGCTGCAGATTTTAGCCACTAACAAAGCAAGAAAAGCATCTTTGCACCCTTCACTAAGAACTATTAATTTTCAATATTGCCTCAAACTGGACTAGGTTATCTGGTGGCTTTGAATGAGCCATCTAGCTTTTTTAGGATGAGATTTTTTTTTTCATTGCTGTTTACTGTTTGAACTAGACAGTTGTTAGTTAGAAAGTATCTTGATAGGATCTCAATTTTTCTTTGAAGATTATATTATGTCAACAAATTTCTGTTGCATTTTCTCTCCTCAGAAAATGACAGGTGTGTTTTACACTAAACTTTTTAAACTTGGGTACTATATACACAGCTGTGACTTCTGATGTCTTAGTTTTCCCTGCCACTTTTCCTCCCATCAGCACAGGACTACCAAGTAATTTTTTTGCCTCCCTAGCTCTATGGAGTGTTTTATATCCCCTTTATCACCATATGCATAGATGTAATACTAAAACTGTATGCATTATTGAGGCCTGAGTTTTCCATGTAATATAGATACACACTAGTCTGAAGGTTCCTTACCCTTAGCTGTGAGTTACAATAATTATAATAAAATTTCTGAATTTTTCCATGATCATTTTATTTCTGGAGGTCCCACCTTGAGCTGAATGCCCCTGCACACAGCATTTCTGAGTGAAGCTACACTGCTGGTTAAAAGAATTGCTCCAGAGCTGTAAATCACACAGTGACCTTTGGGCTGCAGTATGTCAGGAGCAAAGCCACAGGAACATAGCTCCTGAGGAATGTGCCTAG
Organism: Merops nubicus; assembly: GCF_000691845.1. Taxonomy (NCBI): domain Eukaryota; kingdom Metazoa; phylum Chordata; class Aves; order Coraciiformes; family Meropidae; genus Merops; species Merops nubicus. The sequence goes on along the minus strand of NW_008620994.1, from coordinate 23,701 downwards.
TGCAAGAGTTGCAGCAGGAAAGTAATTTGGTTAGTAAGGAGTGTCAAACTGAAGGATCTTGCTGCCAAGGAGCAGTGGATCAAAAGCAACGTGAAGCTTAGCTTCAGTTTTGAATGTAGTGGTGCTTGATGTGTTTGGGGATTTGATTCTGGAGGTGCTGGCTTTCACCATGAGGAAATGTAGTTCTTCACACATATCCAAAAGGTTTTTTAATCTTTCTTTTATCAACAGGCTCCAAGATGACTCTCCCATGCAAGGTGTTTGTTGGACCCAGCAGCCAGCTCGACACTGACGTGGAATGGCTGGCAAATGGCACCACCACTGACGTGGTCTACAAGCAAAACAGAGTTAGAGAGGGAGAACGACGGTAAGTCTGGCTGGAAGGGTTTCCTTCTGCTTGTTGTTTTCACCTGCAATGTCACAGGGGCTCTCAGTAGCTGATGGGATATGGACAGACCTGAAATGAAGGTAAAAGCTGAGAAAAAAACCCAGGCAGGCAAGCAAAAAAACCCCAAAACCAACCCCAGCAGGCTGAAATAAGTTCTTCATCTCTGATTTTTATTCATGGCATACTGCAAATGAGCCAACTTTGAGGTTTAAACTTGAAGCATGTTTCCATAGGCAGCTGAGCTGATGTAAGAGCTGATTGCTGTGGAAAGCAACGGGACTTGATCCTTCCCAGAAATTATCCTGTCTCCCTCCTTGCCCCATGCCAGCAAATCAGCAACATCCTCCCCTGATATTTGTGAGGTTCTCTGAACACAGTAAGGCAACAGAAAACTATGCAGAAATTTTTTTTGTTTGGTTGGTTTTAGTGTCATTGTTGCTCCCCTTAGGCTTGTTCTTTTCCACATTAGTGAGTTGAACTGACTCAGGGAGACACCCAGTGAATGCAAGAGCTGGCGCCAGGGAAGCACTGGGGGGGATGCTGGTGGGAGGAGATGCAGGATGTCCCACATCCTCTTGCCCTGATCCATTGTCTCTCACAGTCTTTCAGGGCCTTCTCTCATCTCCCTCATAGCTGCATGCCTCAAGGCTTTTCCTCACTAGGGAAGGAGAGGAAAGGTCTGTTGTCTGTACCTATGACATGCCACCTGAGCACACTAACTCACTACGTGCAGCCATGCTTCTAGTGCTTTGCAAACGTGAGGTAAACCTACCCATTGAAATCTCTTCACTGAGGTCCAAGTCAGCATGTTTTGGCCCTCATTTGAAGAAGCTGAGAGTGTCCACAAAGGTCACCACCCTCACCTGGGTCACAGTGGCTCAGCCTGTACTGGTGGACAGAGCCAAGAAGAGCCAAGCCCTGGAATGCCATTGCCTCTGCTGTTAATGGTTAAATTTGTCACTCACCAGCTAGCACCTTGCCAAAGAGTTCCTGGCTATCAATTAAGATTTAGCACAGACAATTCCCAACTGAGTTTGAGGATGTGGCATCCCTGTTTTGTGGGACATTTTGTTTAACATTATCAGTGTGACTTGGTTTGGGCCACTTGTGGCCAACAGTGCCAGATAACAACCCAGCCACACTTAGTTTATTACATGGTCTTCTGCTGACTGCTTGCCCAACTAAGAAGGTTACTATCTTCAACAGACAAACCAGCAGCCAAAGTCCTCCCTCTGCTCTTAAATCATACACCAGAGATCCAAGGTGCCAGACCACTGGAGGGAGGAATAAGTCATTACATTCACTCACAGCACAGGATGTGCAGAAGGGAGAGAGCTGGCTCCAGATCCATGTGTGGTAGACAGAATGAGCCAGGTGATCAGTCCAATCCCAAAGTCACTGCCAAGAGAGAGTCTCATCATCTTGTCTCACCATCCTGGGAGTCCCACTTGCTATGAAGAGTTTGAGAGCCCTTTCAGTAACCAAACTCCACACATGCACCACATGAACAAACCTCCCTAGCCCACTGCAAGCAGTCAGCTCTTACAGAGGTGGCTTCTTGCCCCACCCCCAAGTTAATGTGGAAGGTGGGGGCACCTGGTGGTGATCTCCTCACCAGTTCCCACCCAAGGTTGGCCAGACCCTGGGTAAAACCATTCAGGAGAGTCCTTCTGGCCTGGTTGTGGACATCATCCATATGCCAAGCCTCATTCAGGGCTGGGGGTTTAACCCCAGCACTTCACACAGCTGCAGCCAGAGGTAACATGTAACTCTGTGCCCAAATGTGTTTTCACATTTGATGTGTGTTCACATTCCTCACAGCATGATTGAGACCATTGATTTATAATGTTTACATGGATAAGTGACAGTGCATTAAAACTGTGGTCAGGAGCCATAAAATGTACAGTGGCTTTAGTCTCTGCAGGCTTTAGAACAGAGCAGCACATGTACTTCCCTACTTGTTCTTCAAATACTATTTTTCTTATTACCATCACCACCATTGTGGCTGTTATTTATTATTTTACAGTTGCACAAGGACAGGGACCATGCCAGCTAGGGCTCAGGCAGAGCCCATGGTTTGTGAGACGTCCCATTTTTGCTGGAAGCCCTCAGAACGGCAGCAAGGCAAAGCAGTTCCAATGCCACTGGGAAAACAACTTCCCCACAGAAATCTCTGGCACAGCACCCAGCACCGTGCTGCTGCTTTCCTGCAGAGTCCTGGGAGGAGTGCACAGGGAACTCTGCTGCCACAGCACATAGCAGGCTCACCGTCAGGTCACCAAAGAGCAGCTGGACAACTTCTCCAGCAGTGACTAAGAGATACCAAGAGACAATGTTTGACTGCAGCTAAAAAAGAGACAATGTTTGGTTGCAGCTAAAAAATCACTTTTAAATAGTTGGATGGATGAAACAATCAGGTTGAAGGAAGCTGGAAATTTCCTAGACAGTTTTCTTGCATTGAGCTCTTGGCTTTGGGTGTGTGATAGAGAGGAATGGTGGTTCAGTTTGCTGAGTGAGCATTTGCAGGGTTATGTTCTCCATATGTTCTCTTCCAGCTGACTGTAAGCATTAATCTCAGAAATTAATAGATGGTCAGAGAGAAGGGATTAGGCCATTCCACAATGCTGTGTAGGTAGCTCAAACATATATGGAATTCTGCTTGCCTTTCTTTCCTCCTCTTTCTTTATTTTTGGAAGACAAATCCAGATCTTTTTTTCCTGGAAGATTCAGCAAATGCAGGATGGGTACTGACTGCTGAGAGTCAAATAGTTGTCCCCTAATGCTGAGGGCATGATCAGAAATGAACAAATTCCCAATGCATTTTCATGCAATGTGCTGTTAGAATGAACACATCAAACAGAGCAAAGCCAGCTTACAAAAGGGCTTAGCACTACGTTTTTCTTTTTCTTCCAGAGAAATTGTAGAAAATGGTGAAAACTTCATTGAAGTGCCACTGATTTTTGATTCTGTCAAAGAAGAGGATTTTTACACAGACTTTACATGTTGGGCCCAGAACAGATATGGCTACCAAGTACTGCCAACAAGGGTCAAGCAGGAAGGTAACTAGTTTGACTGCTTATTTGGGATAATTGTTGTCATTATTCTAATCCTAAATTATCACCCAATACTTTTACACTGTCAGAGCTAGTATTGTGATGAATTACTGCCTGGGGAAAAATGGATTGCCTTTTTCATCTGTAGACTTTGGAGTAGGCTGTTCACAAAATACATATCCTGTGGGTCATTCACTGAGATCTTCTGCAGGGACAAGGATCTGTGCTGGTTTGTCTGTTCATTGGAGAGGTCTCCAGCTGAGATACATTTTGTGAAGTGATTGCTCCAGTGAGACTACTGGCAAACTCCCATTGGGTGCAGCAGGGCCAGATCTCCTCCAGTTCCTCAACAAGCAGTGTAAACAAAAAAGACAATAGCAGAATAAAGATCAGAGTGTTCCTTCTTCTCATGCACAGACTACTGCCAAAATAACAAGAAGTGTAAATTATGATGGGTGTTGCTCTTTGGCTTCTGGTGATGGGAAGAGAAGCCTTAAGCTCAGTGCAATTAATGTTGCGTGATAGACCATTGGCCAAGAACCAGCTGGAAAACCAACGTGAAGCAATGCTAACTTTTTTGTTTGAATGATGTTGATGAATCACCAAAGCTTGCTCACACTGTCTTAGAAAGGCACATGAACATTTACAGTCTTCATTATGAGTTATGACTCATGACTCACTCCAGAGTCCAGTGATGAAGGATTTGTACTCACTTTGCTAGATGATGTGCTGCCCTTGTCTTCCATGAGCCACACAGGTATTACTACAGGGGATGCAGCCCATGAACCAGGATAGGATGGAATAATCCCAAATGGTCTGGACAAATTTGGGTCTTGGAAATTTTGGAGAAAAGCTCAGAGTCTTGGCTTGATCATTGGCCATTTATAAACTGCTCTGTATAAGGAAATTATTCATAGCACTTGTGAGTGGACTGGCTGTTATATACTCCCTCTCCATGTGGTGCTATTATTTCCTTCTTGGAGTGTCTCTGCTTTCACCAAACTAAGATAGAAAGCACACAGTCACTCATCCCACAGGGGCTGGGAAGAGTCATGTGTATGCAAAAGGGCTGAACTTTAAATGCTCACCTCCTGTTGTCTTCCAGTTCTTCCTCCCATCTTCAAAAACTCATTTCCCAGAGCCCAGTCAATAGGCCTCTTCCTTTCTCAAGTGCTCAAGCTGCTGGGAGGTTAACTTGCAGACATCCTTTTTATTGCAAGGAGTTTCTCCTTGTACTCCTTGAACTTAGAGAACTATGTTCCTGGGCAGGTTTTTTTTGAAATATTTAATTTCTTTACTTTTTCAGCTGCTGGCTTGTCCTGGTACACTGCAATGATTCCTGTCGCATTGGCCTGTGTGATTCTGGGAGGGATATCCATCCACAAGTGCTGGAAGCAGAGAGCTGATAAAGGATACACAATAGCCAAGGTTTAAAGTCTGCTTTGTTCTCCAGCTGCCAGAAGAACAAGAAATCATCCTGGTTGTCTTTCACGTGGGACACAGAGACATTTCAGACCAGACAGTGCTTTCCCAGCAGATGGATGTGTAACAGCTATTTGCCTCTTCCCCAAGTCTTCTACAATCTGATGAAGTTATAAATTTGCATTTTTATGGTGCCTAGGTGCAGGAAAACTGCTTCTGTCAGTTTGCAGCTATGGTGCAATCTGTAGAATTTTGGGCATAGATGACCAGGAACATGCTGTGGATATGGGAAGGGCAGGGAAAGGGTGGTGCTCTCACCCTTTGTAATTCCATTAGTCTTATTGTTTGAAAAAAGCCACAACCAGAAGCTAAGGAAGCCTGCTACAGGAGGACTGTTCCACACCAGAGTGAAAATGCAGCTTTCTTATGTATCCAAACCCATTGTATTTTACTTCAGTCTAAAAAGAGCCATTGTTTTCCCTTTTCCAGAGGGAAACACAGTTGTCATGGAAACTGTATATCTACAAATTTAACCACAGAAAAATCTATTTTTTTTTTTTTTCACTGTTTGGATTGCTCTTTGCTTAAATGAACTGTCTCAGAATATCCCTCCCCCAGAGATAACCACATCAGCATAACATATAATTGTACACTGGAGAATTCAGTTCTGGTTTATGTATCAGTATCTCATAGCTAGAGATTCACAGGCAGCTGTAACAAGTTATCTTTGCCAAGAAAATAATTTGGAGGAATGTTTTAGTGTTTTGAGAGCCATTTGACTTATACAGTTTTATTCCTGGAAGTGACTGGAGAGTTTACCAGAAATAATGTACAGTCTTGCCCTTCTGTGCCTCTAACTCTGTAATGACTGGCCTGATTCTCCTCTCTGGTATGAGTTTGAAAGTCTGGCATAGATAAATCATGAGTCTCCACCAGTCTAAAGCTGGTGTGGCTTCAGGAACCTTGTGTCCTTTAAATTGAAGTATGCAATTCTATTACTTATGATGCAAAATGCTGCCTATTAGGTTAATCTAATTGGATTCCAATAAATAATCAGGGACCATGCTGTACTTTGAGGATCAGAATGAGTAGAATCACTTGATTACTTCCTCTTCCAAGGAATAACACTTATGATAGCCAAGAAATAATTCCATCATGCATAATGTGTACTATCTTCATCTGTATGGCAGGGGAAGAGATCCAGCCTTAACGACAGTTTGTTACAGGCTCGTAACTGACACCTCTCACAGACAATGAAGATAAAGATTTTTGTTTGGGCAAATCAACCCAGAAGTTTTTCAAACTCCATAGGAAAAAAAAAATAATCAGGAGAAACATTGGCTCCAAAGAAACAATTTGTGAAGTAAGAGTGTTCAAACTGCCTGTGGTCCCACAAGCCAGGGAAATGAATGACACACGTCCATCTGGGAGAGAACCTAATCTAATTCCTTTCCACCATCACTGATAGCTGATTCTGAGTTTAGCCAAATAAGTATCTGGGAAGATTGTAAAGATTAGGATGTGGCTTTAATTAGAAACTCTTCAATCTATTAGCAAGAACCTTCACGTTTTATGAGATTTAAGCAAAAGTCTTCCTTTAAATATTCTAAATCTTTGCTGTGAAGATACAAGCACAGAGATTAGATTTCTGGCAGTCTGAGTCAATGACAACCAAAGAAAGACCACAGAACTTACTGTTTCCAAGTGCAGGATCTTAAAGATTATAAGGAATGCATATAATTTATGGGCAGATGGGAAAAAGGTGGCTGGAAGTGTGGAAACCAGTCCATCCACTTTGATATCTGTCATTTGAAAGAAGAAAGCTGTAAATGAACTCACCATTCCTGAAAGGAACATGAAAAATATTTTAGGTGCATCTGGAATGCTCATTTTTATCAAGCAATTGCTAATCTGTAATGAGAGAACAAATTAGGCTTGCTGGTAAGTGTAAACTTTCAAAATGTGATTTGTTCTTCCTATCCATCTGTATCCTCCAAGAGTAGTATGATAACACATCCGGCTGTAGGTGCAGGGTTGAATTTCACTAGGTAGCAGAAAAGAAGTAGAAGTTTTGGTATGAGGAGTACCAGTGCTGTAAGAATTTAGATACCTCAGATTGTCTTCCAAACCAGAGAAGGAAAAGAAAGAAATGGAAATATGAGACAAAAATGAGGTGTACAGAGAACTGATGTTGCATACTCGTTGGTGTCTTGAATACATGTGGAACGTAAAGAAAGAAAGGTTTATCTTTTATGAAGTGATACTTGCTTCTCTGACTACAGGTATAGTAATATTTGAAGGCTTTCATCACAGGTAGACTTGTTCAAGTGAACAGTGTCAGTGCTTTACAGGTACACTTGAACATAATGTCAATAGTTTCTATAGATTTGTATTGTTACAAACAAGGGTAACAATGTCCACATTGTTTTTGAAAGTGTTACACTGAAAAGAGAAAAAATAAACCAAAACCAAAGCAGTGCTGTTGTGTGACTTGGGTGAGAAGGGAGGTGTGAGATGGCTCTTTCCCAGAGACGTGTGAGTTTTCCAGTGCTCTGCTGCAGAGGGGCTCACCCCCTGGGAGGTCAGTGACCCCTGCTCTGCAGGGCTGTGAGAGGAGCTCCATCCTTCAGCCACTTCTATTGTTCCCCTGTGTCTGTGCCTTGTCATACCTGAGGGAGACAGAATCCTGATGGGCCAGTTCGTGACAGATATGAATTCAGCATGTGCTCCCCAGGCAGGGAGATCTGTTTTATTCAGGCTCCCAAAGGCCAAACTTTTGTCTCCTCCTTTCTTCAGCCAATATTAGAAAATCCTAGCTGTCACTGTACTTTAAGTAGGTCCATCCTGGGAAGTTCAGAGTCATCAGCCTCAATGCACTTTGAGGAAAAAATGTCTTGAATCTAAAGGTAAATTGAGGCTGAGGACTTGTAGGGGTTAATAACTGGACCTGAAAAGAAATACAGTATCAGGGAATGCCACCATGCACCAAAGATTCAGGGCTCTGCACCACAATGCTTCTCTTCCAAAAAATTAATGGTATAAGGAGGACAAGGCCACCTCGTTCCTGGGACTGTGTGGGTTTATAGCATTTGCCAGCGAGCTTATTCATCTGCAACAGCTTCAAAGGCACACTACAGAGGGGAAGGCACTGGTGTCCCATGGTCTTGGCATGAGCTAGCATCCAGGACAGAGGCAGATCCTGAAGAAGTAGTTCTTTTCAGGAAACATAAGTTTAGTTAACAATTATTTTCTTTTTTACTAAGCATATGTGATCTTGATGTCAGCTACAGACCTAAACAAGCAGCATAAATAATGTTGGACCAGAGTAGCATCTGCAAAGAAGTAAATGTAATTTGGAGAGCACCAAATAATTAGATCTGCTGATTCCTGAACAAACCCTTTAAAGAAATGTGGGAGTAAATGGAAATAAGAAATGGATCTGTGCACAGAGCTGATCTTGGTAGATCAAGATATGAAGGTTGTATTTTTATTTTTAATTCTAGTGGCCGAGGAAGAAAATTGTGCCTGTAGGAGACAAGAAACGTGTGAAATGCCATTGCCAGGCATAATACTTTAAGTATGAGAATAGCCAATGAAAGTGTTTGATGATTATTCTGCCTATAGTCTGCAAAGCAAGAGACTCGGGAAAGCAAAACAAAGCAAGGGATAGGTCTTATAGTTTGGAGCTGAGAACTCCCTGTCCACTCATAACCTTGGAGCTGCCAAACATAGCCTAGGGTGGGGTGCCTCTCATCCAGCCTTCATGGGGCCAAAAGGAGCACAGCTGGTCCAAGCTAGCCATTGATGTTCCTCCCCACTCAGGGGAGGAAAAGGTCTCTCCAGTGCCTAAAATAAATGGGATGAATTGCCCTCTGGAGCTGTTTATCTTTTTCCAGTGGTTCAAGACAAAGTGAAAAGAATCTTCTGTGGATTACAGGAATGATTTGTTGTGGACCTCTGGATTTCAGGTTGTTGGAGAGGTTATAAAAAGAAATGGACTTAAGCCCAGAGACATCCTTTCATGTAGTCAAGGCTGCTGGGCTTTCTTGGGAAATTACTTTAATGCTGGCAGCTCCCTGTGCAGAGCAAGGACACAGGCTCACACTAAATGAAAACACTGTAAGAGGCTGGGAGGCAGGCACAAAGGCATGTGTTATGGAATCCAACATAAGAGGCAGGCCAAAAATGTCTGGTTGATGCCTTGGAAAAACATTTGTGGCTCATGGGCCATGTGATCCTGAAGTGCCAGAGCTATTACAGGAAGAAAAGTAAGAGCTGCTGTGTGTGTGGCTGAAGTCCACAGAACCTCCAAAGAACCAGGAGGATGTCTGCTGTGCAGCTGGGGGTGAGCTGGGGGCTCTTGGGCACGTACAGGGCAGCAGGGGCTGCCAGCCCTTCCACAGTGCTCAGCCAGCTCAGCTCCCACTGCAGCCTGTGCCCACCCACTCCTAGCAGGCACTGCCAGGCAGCAGCAGCAGGCTGGAAGAAATATTATGTACAAATAGAAACTAGCCTGCTACCAGTGGACAAAAACAGGCTGTCTATAAGAAAACCAATGAATATATATATATGTATCTATAACTCATCTGCTTTAGTGTGTTCATTGCACCGGGATTTATAATCTATATTAGTCTGTACATTAATATACATGAGGTAAAGAGCTTAATAAAGCAGATGAAATATAGCACCAGTCAGTATAAGGATATATTCTCATCTTCTTGAAGTTCCTCAAGGGAGAACCAGGCATCAAGCAGTAATGTGGAAACTTTTAGAAGCTCATGTGGATCCAAACTCCCTTGTTAGAATTTGGGAAATTAATCCATTCCTGAATATTCAAGTGCAAAGTATAGTTTGGCTCTTGTAGTTGTGTGTACCTCCTCCCAATTTTAGGGTTTTGCACCACTCTAAATTTTCTCACACTCTTATGACAACTTCATGTGTCAACAGCAAAGTCCTTTGTAACGTGTTGAAAAAGTTATCTCTCAGTCCTGAGAAAAAGTGAAGGTCCCCCCTTTCTTGCTGTTTTTACTGTTTTGTCATCTGTTGAGTACTGCCACAGGACCTTCTCTGAAATATGCTTAAATTTCATAGAAATGCAAGCCTTGATTTCTTTGTGGACAGTGAGGCATTGCCAGCTTTTCTGTCTTGTGGGGCTTGAATGGTGCTATTCATTTAAAGCCTTAGAGGTCTTGTTTTGCCTTGGTTGTAGGGGATTCATCCGTCTGCTAAGCTGTGGGATAAATGAATCATCCTGTTTGTTTGCTTTGGCTCTCAAATATGCTTTGTCATGAGGGCTCGGGAGGCCAGACTATGACTGGAAACAGTTGATACTATGTTTGTGTACTTGCAAGAAAACAGACTCTCGATTAACTTGAGGCTTTCAAGCTAGGGACATGGCTGAACTAAGTAACTAAAGGGCACTGCTACATGTCCCCTTAATATGTTGCTACCACTCTTTTCCTTTTGACTGGGACATACCCTAGCTGGGCTTCAGCCAATCTGAGAATTCTCCATAGGACACAGTGGGCAAGCCATGGTGGTTTCTCAGCTCTTATCATTGTAATCCATCTAGCCTGTGGATGCTGGAGAATAGGGCTTCCTCCTTGTGAGTAGAGAAGAGCACATCTCAGGGGAGAAAAAGATGCCCTGCCCT
>NW_008620994.1:3764-13154 GCF_000691845.1 Merops nubicus | reverse complement strand
TTACCTGCTGAGCCTAAGCTAGCAAAATGCAGGAGAAAGTACAGTAGAGAAAGACAGAATCACATCTGCATATCTAGATGACTGATTACTCCTTCTAAGAAAGAATGTGTAAACTTTTTTTCCATTACCAGTTCAATGTGATGCCATTTACAAAATATGCATGCCACAGGAAAACAAGGAAGAGTGGAAGAAGGTGGCTTTCCATGGGGAGATCTGTGAAGTGCTGCAAGGACAGGTGAGGAGCAGAGAACTTGAGAGACTAGGCAATATGAGCTTATCTTCTGCCTGGAAAGACAAAGGCAGACCATGGGAACAGCCTGAAAGTGCAACCAGTAGGAGAGTGAAAAAGCAAGGGCATGAAAGTATTTCTGCTAATGAAAGAGACTGGGATGAAAAATTCATAACCCAAATTAAGTTGGCCGCTAATCATTCCAGCAGTGAGATCCTGAAAGAGCTTCTCAGCAGGAGTAAGGGCTAGGAGAAGAAGTGACTTTTAACCTGGAGCTGGGTACAGCTATGTGTGTGACAGCAGGGGGTCTTCCTGCAAGGCTGCATTACATCCTCCAGCTTTGTGCTCTTTATTTCCATTGAAAAAGGACCGGAGAGCTGGAGATAAAGAATTCCATCTAAATGTTTAATTATTGTGTTATTATTATTTCCTCAGTTAAATCTCCAGTGCCCATATTTACAGCACTTTTAAGCTTGTAAGGGCTGGAGGATCAAAAGAATTAAACACTGAACACAATTGCTGGATATGTCTTTGTAGACACGTCCAAAGTCCTAATGTGCTTTAACACTGCCAGGAGATGCCAGTTGTGCCTGGAAAACAGCCCTTAATGAGATTTGGCTCTTCTACTGGAGGGGGTGATCCAGACACTAAACAATACTGTGTTAGAAGAAACAAGTTAGCTCTTCATATGACCAAGTGGAGAAGAGGAGGAGGCCCTTTAACTCTGCTCTGTCCTTTAACACTCACATCTCAAGAATGCTGCTTTCTCCTTGTTTATTTTCTGGTTTAATGGCTGCTCCTGTGGCATTCACTCACGTGGAACCGTGATGAAGCAACGTCACCCCAGTGAGGGTCCCAGGATCTTCCCAGCTAAGGCCAGCCAGATCTCTCAGACTGCAAGCAGGCAGCAGGAGTGAAGTCTGTGGGGAATGTCAGGTCACTAGAGACAAGGAGCAAAGGCAGCAGTAATGATGAGTGACAGTGACATCCAACTCCCATCCCTGGAAGAGTGCTTTAAGAGATGGAAACCAGCTGCTGAAACATGGCAGCTAGATAGGATCACATTTCAGCACTAGTGCTTGGATATTATTATTATTTTATTTTTTTTTAAACTTTAATTATAAAAGCAGAATTTACCCAAATGCAACCCCCTCATCTCTCCTTCAATCAGTAACTCAAGGTTTTCATCAGCTGTCTGCCCAGCATGTGACACACTGGTTATGCAGAGGCAGTCTGAGACTGCACAACCAGTCACCAACTTCATAGTTTACATTATTTCTTGTAATATTTGACACTGGCATCCATTCTATTTCTTTTTGATTAAGAAAACTAATTAAATCAGACATTTACAATGATTTTTAAAAGTGGGTCATGGAACTTTAGCCTTGTTATTCTTAAAAACAAATGGTGATCTAATGCTCTAAGGAGGTCTGAGCATGCCGCAGCTTGTTTGCACAGGCAAAACATGATTTACAGAGATTATCCTTGGTCCTAGGTCTCTCCAGCAGCTGGTCCAGTTTCAGGACTTCCTTTTTCTCCATCTTCCTTCCTTTTATTATGTCTGTAGCAAATATTTCAGCAAAGTGGACACAAGGGGACCGACTGTACAAGGAGCCTGCTTAGGATGGTGTGGTGGGTCCATTTCCTTCAGCTGTGTCTCTTTGCCAGTGCTGCAAATCCATGCAGCGTTCCATGCTGGTCACAAAGCCTCACCTGGAGCTAGTGCAACTCTTACATCATGAACTGTGTGCAGGACTCTTTGCAGATGAGCTCAGGAGGGGTAGGAATCCTCTCTGGGTGGATGTTATCCCCATTTGCCATCTTCCACGGAGGAGTGACCACTCAGAGAACCCAGAGGAAGCAGGCAGGACTGTTGTCTCCTGTTTGGGGGCTGTTTCAGCATAGAGATAAGGAGGGATGACAAAAAGACCAGTCCCAGCCCTGCTAACCTGTGAGCAGTAGTCTTTCTGCTTCCTCTCTTCTTCAGACACCCTTCTCAGGAAGGGGAGAAATAAAACTCCACTGCATCTTCTCACAGCTCTTCCTTTCCTTTGCTCTGTCAGGTCAGAGGAGAATGGGATTCAGCACATGGTGGGTGGGGAAAAAACAGAGCAAACTGGACAATGAACACGTGGAGAACTAAGTGGAGGTGTCAAGTCCTGGTGTTTTGGGGTGGTGCAGACAGGACTTCATAACTCTAAGACCTGCAAGCCTTGCAGGGTCTATCTTCAGCTTTTGGGAGCCCCTGGGTTTCTGTGCACTCATTTTTTTCCCTCCAAAATAAAGCATTTTGTTCAATCATTGAAAGAAACACCAGAGAGGGAGAAAAAGGATTTAGAAACAAGTGGCCTGCTGACATAGGCATGTTGGACCATAATGGAGAAGCACAACTACCCCACCTCTCATTCTCTTACATCCCACTCTTCATGGTGACCAAGGCACCCTGTCTGTCCTCCTGACCCTGTCTCTTGTACTACCACTCATGAGAAAGAGGAAATCCCTGTGGCACCAGTGGCACATCTCTACCTCTGTGGCACAGCTCTCTCTTCATTTCAGGCTGTTTTCTCTGGTCAGCCAAAGTCCCAGCTGATGTCAAGCCAACAGAGTGCCCCAGTCCTGGCTGTCCCTCTCCCTTTGTGGGTGTTTGAACGTAGTTATGTCGACATCAGTTCCTAATACAGGGATGTTTTCCTCAGAGCTGAGGCAGTTCAGATTGGCTTACGAGGTAGGAACCTTTGACTTCTTGCTGTAGCTTTAGCATGAAACTGGGCACATAATTAAGTTTTTCAACACCAAACAAAATATGTCATTAACTCATGGATGCTTGTGGTCATATACTATCACTCAGCTTTTCCATGTGAGCTGAGTAAAGCTATAATGCATGAGATCAGAGACCATGAATTGTGCATTACAAGAAAATAATGTGAGCTGAGGCATTCTTAAAGGATGTATTTTTTTTAATGGAGATGTTGATAGCATTGTAATTTCAAACACTGTGAGACATTCATGTGGGAGAGCTAAGTTTAGGTTGTGAAATAATTGCCAGACCCCTAATGAAATGCAGTAGGTTGTTAAGAAGTTGCTAATGTGGTTACAGCTGTTTTCATTTGGTCTGAACTTGTCCTTTTAGGACAAATAGTTAAAGTATGCACGTTTTAATTGAAGAAAGGGGGAATTTTAAAATTAGCACACTTAATTTGTTTGCACGCAATTTAATTTGCATACAATTTGATTTGCATATAACTTATTTGCTCACCTTTTGACCTCCTTGCATTCAATAGTTGTTGGCTTTGCTTGCGTGTATTTTCATGGACAAAGCAGAATTAGACTGAACCTAACACTAGAGCTTGGATATTTCAGTTTGCCATGCCATTAGCCTGAGGGACACATGCTTCCTTCTGAAATATTTGACACTTTTGCAATATATTATTCAATAGCTTAATACGTTCTTTCAAAAAAAAAACATAATGAACTTGAGTTATTTATTGTGCTCTCACAGATCCCAGAGAGCAGTTCAGAACATTGCAAGTGTTCAGGTCTCCTGAACCCACTGGTTGGGCATTGTGGCTCTCCAGACTTTAAAGGCAGGGTCTCAAGCACTGTTTTTCAAAGCTGTGTTTGCTCTGTTTGCCTTGGGGAACCACTTTCTGTACTGTGTAATGAAGGCACACAAGTGCAGGATGGAAGGAGAGAAAAAACTCTGCAACTTATGAAAACTTTGTGTTTTGTTTTTGTTTTGGTTTTGACAACAAAATAATTCTAAGTATAAACTACTGCAAAATAAGAAAGAAAAAAAATCCTCAGGAAAATTTTCTTAAGGTACTCAAACCTATTGTTTATCCGCAATGTCTTTGTGCTTGTCAGGGACATCAGCAACTGGGTGTCCATTCAATAATACACACAGCTAACCTTCTTTGAGCAGAACATTCAAAATTTCGCTGTGGGTTCAGTTTGTGTGGTAAGGATTTTGTAGTGGCGGAGCTACAGAAGTGGTTCCTGTGAGAAGCTGCTAGAAGCTTCCCCTGTGTCCAACAGAATCAGTGCCAGCTGGCTCCAAGACAGACCCACCACTGGCCAAGGCTCAGGCCATCAGAAACAGTGGTAGTGCCTCAGGGATAAGGGATCTAAGAAGGTGGGAATAAAAGCCTGTGCCATGGCACTTTCAGCTGGAGAAAGGAGTGAGAAACAACTCTGCAGACACCAAGATCAGTGAAGAAGAAGGAGGATGATGTGCTCGAGGCATCAGGGCAGCAGAGATTCCCCTGTGGCTCATGGTGAAGACCATGGTGAGGCAGGTTTCCCCCCTGCAGCCTGAGGAGGCAGATATCCAACTGCAGGAGGACACCACATGGAAGAAGGGTGATGCCCAAAGGAGGCTGTGACCCTGTAGGAAGCCTGTGCTGGAGCAGGCTCCTGGCAGGACCTGTGGACCCGTGGAGAGAGGAGCCCACACTGAAACAGGCTTGCTGTCAGGATTTGTGACCTCATGGGAAACCCATGATGGAGCAGTTAATGAAGAACTGCAGCCCAAAGGAAGGACTCACACTTGAGAAATTTGTGGAGGATTGTCTCCCATGGGAGGAACCCCATGCTGGAGCAGGTGAAGTGTGTGAAGAGTCCTCTCCCAATGGAGGAAGGAGCAGCAGAGACAACATGTGATGAACTGACTGCAACCCTTGTGCCACTGGAGGAGGAGGCTGAGAAAATTGGGAGTGAAATTGAGCCCAGGAAGAAGGGAGGGGTGCGAAGAGGATTTTTTTTTGTTTTTTTAAGATTTGGGTTTATTTCTCAATACCCTACTTTGATCTGATCAGTAATAAATTAAACTAGTTTCCCCAACACAAGTCTTTTTTGCCCATGTTGACAATTGGTGAGTGATCTCCCTCTCTTTATCTTGACCCACGAGCCTTTTGTTACATTTTCTCTCCCCTGTCCAGCTGAGGAGGGAGAGTGATAGAGCAGTTTTAGTGGGCACCTGGCATCCAGCCAAGGCCAACCCACCACACTTTGCTGCATCATTCACAAGAAATAATTTAATGACCCAGCTGGGTGTCAAAGGATGCACGCAGCATGAGTGACTACCCATGCGTATTCGGCTCAAGTGACTTGTTTGTCATTCCATGGGAGCTTTGTGGTAAAGCTGGGGGTGAAATCTGATTCTCAAAGGCAATATTCACATCCCTAAAATAAACTCTTTATCGTCTTTTTTTTCTCCAATCCCTGATTCATTCCTTACTAGCTTCCAGTGAATAAGAAAGGAAACCTACCATGAACAACCTCCTGTACAGTGCAGGCCTGATTCAGTTCCACGGCTTGGTCCATCCTGTGCTCTGCAATGTAAGGAAAAGAATATAATGCATCACATATTTAAAAAATGTATCCTGATATGTCTGAACCCTCACATTTAATATTGCCCAATTTCAGAAGGCTTAATTTTGAAATCTTATCTATGTTCTTCAAACCCTTTTTTGTGTGTGTATTTTTTTCCTACAACAGCTTTTTATTAAAAATCACAGTAGCAAGTTGAATGCTAGTTAAGCCAGGCCTGGCTGGAGTCGATGGAGAATGTGAATTAGAGGAATAGTACTGCAGTGTGTGGGCACAGAAAAATAGTGGCATTCAAACTCAGGGATTATGATGTTGTTTCTACTGTTTGCCTCTTGCGTGACTGCTGCTTCCACTCTCCCTGACACCTCCCTGCCTCGGTCCGCTTCTGACTGCACCCAGTCTCATTTTCCACCCTGACATTTTTCATGTCTCCTTCCTGTTTTTGGACTAGCTGTCTCTTGCAGTTTGGCTATGAGGAGGTAAAATGTGAAATCATGCCATATGTTCTCATTTAGTATCTCTGTACTGCTTTCCTGGCTTCAGCTGAGAAGGCAAGCTTTGCCACAAACATCTGCTGGCTGATGATTGCTTAAACTGGAAAATAGCTCCCTGGTTCCCCTCTAGAGGTACTTTTCCTTTTTTGTCAGGAACAAACCTACACTTTTTCTAGGAAAGATATAAGCTAATGCTGAAGGCCATTGGGTTCTCGAGCTGCCCTTTTTTCAGAAACTGTTAACCACTTTGCAGCTTAACTTATATCCTTCCATGCTGCGTATACAGCATGTCTCTGCACACACAAAAAGGAGAGACTGTGTTTGGCTTTGAAACACATTCACATCCACATCTCAAGACAAAGATCATCTGTCATTCTCCATTCTGACTTGCACTAGGCCAATCAGACCTATGGTCTGAAATGCCCTATTCTTCTTTAAATGTGAACTTTGACTCCCTGAACTTCCCATGTGTCTAAGTTCTGCATGTCCTGCACATTGGCCTGTAGATCCAAGAAAATAACTCCACCTCCTAATTTCTAGCATTTTATAACTGTCCAGGTCTAATTTTATGTGGCTTGATTCCTAAATGGCAGTTGGATGCTGCTTTGTCCACAGAAATGCACGTTGTAGATGCATAGATGTGCTGCCTCCATGTGCTATTAGAGCTGTGCCAATATTCAGATATTGCAGAGAGACATCTGGCACCAAGGGGCAGCCTGAAAAGCTGGACTTGGACACAGCCATAGGTGTTGGTGGCTTTTGCCTTTGCATACTACTTAGGACACAGTACTTCCCTAGGAAAGGGAAAAATCAGATCTGCCACCCTGGTATTTGGGAAGGACGGATAAGGGGCAACCCTTCTCAGGTCTGCTTCCCCAGTCGTCCACATGAAGGATAAGCTGGTGGTGCCTAGTTCTGTCTGTTAGCGTTTTGGGTTTCATCAATTCAGAGTAATTATTTATAGCCATGGCTTTTGATCCTAGTTCTTACTTTTTGTACAGTTCCTTCTGCATCTGAGAGAGCTTGTGAAGCCTTATTGGGCTCTACCTACCTTAAAACCTTCCTCTACACCGACATTGATATTTTTGTCAACTCTGGCAGGTCTTCCATATTTTTTTTTCTTCCCCAAGAAAGCCTCAGATTTCCTTCCAAATGGGTACTAGCATGATTGCATTCTTTTGGATCAAAGATTCTCCTGGTCTCCTGTGACTTGTGGTACTGATTTACTTACGCCATTCCCAATACATAATGACACAGTTAGAGAAAATTGAAGAAATAGAAGAAATATATTTTGTTAGTTAATTTCCTGTTCACAGATTGTGTCAGAGAGCTAAATATTTTCCACATGAGAGAAGTCATTCAAAATAAATATTAAAAAACCCTTTAGTAGTTAATATCTGATTTTAACCTCAAATTTAATGTTCTACAGTTTCAAATAAAAGACATTTCTTCTGAATTTATTCTTTTATATATATTTACACTTTAGAAACACTACAGATATATATTTATGTAAGATATGTTTTATCCCTATATTCTTTTTTTACTTTATTTTGCAGTTTCATAAAATTTTTTTCCACTTTTCCTTTTTCTCAATACACTGTGCTTTATTGGAGCTGCCCAGTCAGTAACATGCCTAGATTATACTAGGATGTTGGTATACAAAGGGATGGAAGAGGACAAGAAAGGCATATGAGAGACTTTTGGCTGCACATGCAAATCATATATGATTTTTTAGAAGTCCAGAAAGAGATGGAAGGCAGACTTCTTCAATGTTTTTGAGATTCAATCTCACAGTCAAGACAGAGTTAAGCATTTGCTAGTAGCAGAGATCTCCACTGTTCAAATATCTGTTGGGAAAGAAGCAGAGGAGAGAATAGATGATCCAGCAAGTTCTGGGAATGTATTAGTGGCCACTATTTATTGTAGAGGCAGAGGAAGTTAATAGATAAGGGACAATAATTAAATCTGTTTGAAATTTGATTCAGACAGAGGTCAGATGGAAATGTGAGTTATAGAAGACTACAAAACAATAGCATTCCAAATAAAGGAAGGAAGCCATGAGCTGATGTGAGCAGACAGGTAGGAGGCTATCTTTGGAAGAAATTCCAAGGAGTGTCTAAGGAACAAGAACACATGTAAGAGATAAAAAGCTCATTACAAACCAGGTGGGTTTGCCAAGAACAAAACATGCCTTAGCAGTTCAGTTTCCCCTTTTCCAGGATAACTGGCTTACTGTTAAAGAGGGAGTTGTATACCTCAGATTGAGTAAGGGTTTTCAAGAGTGCCCTAAGTAAGCTAGGGAAATGTGGTGGAGATGATGGCAAAGCAAGGTTGATGCTCAGCTGTTTGGAAAGCTGCACACACGGAGCTGTCAACAAGGGATTTCTGTGAAATGGGATATTTCAAGACAATGTTGCAAATTTAATTCCTGGAGATGGTTTGACTCTAAAGACCTAATCATGTAGGTTAACAATGTTTGGGATGGATTAAGGAATAGTTTCATGAATTTATACTTCAAATTACAGTAAGGAAGGGTGGAAACACTTTCTAAGACAAACAGAAAAGGTCAGTCTAGTATGTTGGGGTGATGGTACATGAGGATAAATTCAAAGATGAAAACACTAGGGAAAAGGAAAAAAAAAAAAAAGTGGTATTTGGAGAACTGATTAGGCAATACAAAGTCAGCCAGAAACTGAGTTAGTCAATAATGCAAACCAGCTGCAACAAAGACAATTTATACTGGCATGTACTAGCAGGGTTCTTTTTCATATAACATGAGAGGTATTTATTCTACGTTGTCCTTACTGGGAAGACCTTATCTGGCATTCAATCTTTATCAAGTTTTGGAATCACATTTTGACAAAGATGCCCAGAAATTGGAGAGAATCCAGAACAGAGATCCTGGAAGAAGAGATTTGAAAAACATGATTTGGAAAACAAATGAGTTTGTTTGTATAAGAGGAGTGTCATGGGCCAGTATCAGGGGTTACTGGGTCAGGGCTCCCATGACCTCCTCCCTGCCCGAAGGGGACTGGAGAGGATTATACATGAGGCCCAGACGTTACGTGGTGCTCACCTCCTAGGGGTTAACCAGAAACAACCCCTTTACCAGGCTCTAAAAATTACTGTTGAGACCAATGTCCAGTATAAAAATTATATGATTTATTGACAATTAACACCGGTGGAAAAACCGGAAGCTCAAAGGTTTGGCTGAGCAGTTTACAAAATGGCGGCGGCCGGCGGCGTTGGGGTGCTGGGAGTTGTAGTTCCCGGATGCCGGTTGGACGCGCCCAGAAGCCGCAGTCAGGATGGCGGGAGGCGGCCTGGGCCCGCGTCGCC